>NC_044049.1:27861852-28019352 GCF_902167405.1 Gadus morhua | reverse complement strand
CCGTTAAGTTGAATCATGCTTCTCTGCTTAGAAAGGAGTCCGACGAGGGGGCTCAGCCCACTGGGCGTCCCCCTAGGGAGTGGGTGGGACCAAGGGGAGGAGAGCGATGAGGGGAGACCCAGAACTTGGTGGAGAGGTGATTTCTCAACACTGGCCTGGAATGCCTCGGGATCCCCCCATCAGAGTTGAATCCCCCCCCCCGGATAAGGGGTTTGACGATGAGGAGGAAGAATCATGTTTGACTGAACCTAAAACTTGCATTTTATTAAATGAAGAAAGAATACACATACGAAGGCTCTCATCATTTTTAATGTAGGTTCAACCGTTGTGTGAGAGGTATTATTGGTGTGTACCTTATTGAGGTTCTGCTCAGTCTCATAGATGTTCTTCTCCACTTTATCAGCATTCTTCTGGAGCTTCTCTATCAGAGCTGCGAGCTCTGTAGACGGAGCCGTCCTGTAGGGAAATTATAGAAAGAAATAAGGATGGTTGATTAAAAATTGTTAGAATAAAGTTGATTGAAGACCACATAACTGAAGGTTTTGTGGTCGTTTCTTTACCCATAAATATTGAAAAGTGCAAAAATCTGAACTCTAACAAGAATGTGAGTGAGCTCCACAGTTGAAATAATGGGAATGCTTACTAATTGAAACCAAGCATTGGCTCAAAGAACAACAACAATAATTCAAGCAAAGTATTTGATGCTCCAGGGTTTTTATACATCTGCTCTGTGTTCCTGTGCTGCTGAGTATTGTTCATTATGTAAGTCAAAGGTAATGTGAGTAAATATATATTTATTTTTTACACCATCCCCGGCTGAAACCTGTTTACAGCCTGCTGCTCATCTAACCCATCAGCCCTCCTGGCGCAACTTTTGGATTTTTTACATTTTATCTTTTGTTATAGAACTGAAGAAAATACAAACACATTACAAATGCAACTGCCAGAATAACTAGTTTCAAAAAGTCATCCATAGAGCCTTACACCTACAGCTTAGATATGGGCAGGACTAAGAAAGAGACATACAGGTTTCTGTTTCTCTCCTACGGCACGGAGGATACGTCATAAGGCTTCAACAGCTATAGCATTAGCAATATGTTGTGCATGTAAATTAAAACTAAATGCAAAATAAGTAGCTACATGTTGGCCTAATTTACTCGCAAGCAACCAGGTTTGTTTTGCAGTTCAAAGTTGTGCAACATTGTTGAGAAGTGGGATCCATTTTCTGGTTTGAGCCCACAAACCGATGTGGGTTTATGGACCAAACTTGCTCTTCACAGGAACAAGTTTAAACAAGCACAATAGATGGGTTGAAGGTGTTGTTAAACTCTAATAGCTTGAGGGTTTAGTCCGATTTCTCTTTATCGCTCTGCATATTTGAAAATGGACAATTAATTAGGATAAACAAAAACAGGTAATGCTGCCTCCGTGTGTGCTTTTACATTGCATCCCAGAATTCCGGAAGCAATAAAGATAAACCATTAGTAATCCCCAGAGGGAAATCCAGGAGTCCGAGCAGCAGCAGCCATGGAAATGAAATGGGGAGAGCTGCAGGTCAGAGTAGGAGTGTAGAATCAAACCAAGATAACAGGAATACAGTTATAAGAATATGAATAAAGATACAGCACTGAGCAGCTGGTTCTAGATAACTGGCCTGTATCTCTGAATCAGAGGCCTGACACGTAAGAAGACAGCGTCGGCGTCAGAATAACGTACATTTCGTTGAGCGATTGTTGCTTTTAACAATATTGGCAAGTGTATTATTGAGTATTGAGGTGCTTTTTGATGTGCATCGTATACATGTTGATGTGTAACGTTACAGTAGCAGTTTCATGCAAGCCACATGTTTTGAGCGATCAGAACTACGTGTTAGAAGAAATTGAAGAGAAGTAGGTAGAACTTTGAGGCAGAAAGGTGTTGGACTCCCAAAAGGATTCTGTTTCATCTTCAAAGATTTCTAAATCCCCTAGTTTAAATGCAACACCAGGTTTAATCCTGAACCAAATCTGTTTTAATGCAACTCTAGGTTTAATCCTTAACCACAGACAATACAACATCAACTATAATCCTGGAGCAAATCTATTTCAATGCAGCACTTTCTTTGATCTTGAACCACAGACACATAACATCAACCCCAAACCACATCTACTGAGGTAACGAATGAGGTTACACAATGGGGATTGAGCCTACGGTTCACTGATGAAAGCATGCATTATGTATTATGAATGTATTATGAATGTTCCTGGGTGTCGGTGGCGTCATTCATTCAAATGACGTGTTTTCCATCAGCCAGCAGTGGTTGTTCTGCCGGGGAGAGTAGGGCGCAGCAGCAGCGACAGACCTGCTCTTCAACCCGCTTGTGCGCGCAGCGACACCCTTTATATTTTCACCACAGGTGCTGCCAAAGAGAGGCAAACGCAGGTCTTCGAGATCTACTCCGATACAACGTCAACTCTAATGCTGAACAACATCTTTGGAATCCCAATAGTAATAGTAGTTCTATACTTTGAAGTTCCGCCGACCTGGTGGTAGTCATATGTGTTGATTGTAAGGTGGAGCTGCATTACTAAGATTCCATGGCCTTGATGAGTCTAAAGGTGGCTCACACCCACCGGAAACCATTAGATTACACTCCAAACAAGCTTTTTAGTTTCTACATCTCTCATGCTCTACTGCTTTTTCCTGATATGACAACAAGTCTCCAATCTAAGGAATCATTGTTGCTAAATGACTAAAGTTTACTCGAGTTTGACAAAAGGCCTTCAGCTTTAGATAAAGGCGTCTACTTATCTGCATACCCTTATCGAGTAGAGTTTAATCCTCCAAGAGAAGGAATGAATGACAGTGGATCTCCATGTACACACATAGACCACCTACCTTGTCAAAATATTGTTCTACAAGAATACAGTCTTTGCACTTAAAATAAAACAAAGTAAAGCTCAAAAGTTGGTTGGGGTTGGGCCGTGGGAGAGGTTGCAGTCAACTATGTCAATTCCTTGCGAAACTTATCAAACCAGTTACCACTACACTCCTTCAATGCAAAACATAAGACCGCACCCACTGGTTCACTTGAAGAATTGGCTTTGCATTCGCTTTTACATGCAGTCATTTCAGTAAATTCATGCACTAAAGTAGGCCTACAGTGGCCTATATAGCGCAACACGGCGCAACATCGTACACTTTTACATGCAAAGTCATTGATTACCGTACGTGTCAACAATCGCACATTTTATATAATTTCTAAAAACATGTAGAAAAACTTTAAAAATGAAAACTCACGTCTGGTTCGGCTGCGTGATCACAACGCTGGTTTTCGACTTTCGACTTTTGAACATCGTGACAGCTCGTTCCTTCCGAGTTCACCTATCGATGGCTTCGAGAGGGCAGGACAATCCCGTCAGAACGGTCGAGCTTCGTGTGACTTCTTGCTGTTGTACGTCCGTATAGGTTGTCCTCCTCACGCATATGCTCCAAAAAGACACCAAACGAACTGACTAAGTAAGCGACAGCAGCCTACCTCCCTCCTGTCAACCCAACGATACTTTGCGAGTGAGATCCGGCAGAACACCCTACTGCGGTGACGTTTACACCTGCTTTATTAACTTTGTTACCTGCTCTTCAAGTGGAGGTGGGACCAAGTACCGGTCTGAGGCCTCACCTGTCACCAGTCGACGACGTGTGGGTGTGTCTGACAGCATAGCCTCTTTTCCCTGTCATACACACCTCCCTTTTTCTTTAGTCGATCAGGCAACAGTTTATTTATTTATTTATTAATGCTCGATTTGATAGGGAAAAATACAATCTTCATTGTATTTGTTCTCTGCTCTCATACTAACAGCAGCTATGATGCAACTACCATAGTGTTTATAAGGAATTCTAAATGGCAACGCCCGTCCCCAAGGCTTTTGTGAAAATAAGAGATTAAAACAGTGAGGTAAGGTTGTAATGCAGCAGGAAAATGTACAGTTTCCAGCTGGATCGGCTCCAGCTCTTTGGTTTCCCTGTTTTCACAGAAAGGTATATAGGAGCCTTTTGTGTAAATAAAGAAATCTTACATTTAAACGCAATCTGTACACAAACTTGAAACATTTTTTATTGTTTTTGTATGCATTGTATGTATACTATGTTTGGGTCTGTGAAACGCTGAGCCCGATGTGACAGCGTGTAGGTAATTGAACATTAAGGAAACGTAGCCTACAATAAAACGAACACACCCTCAGTGACAAGGAGAGGTGGGTCTGTCCAGGGACACTGGTGGAGCCAGTCAGACGTGTGTGTGTGTGTGTGTGTGTGTGTGTGTGTGTGTGTGTGTGTGTGTGTGTGTGTGTGTGTGTGTGTGTGTGTGTGTCAATGTTTGACCAGAAAACTTATGAAATACATAACATTGTAGTAACACAATACTTCCACACTAATTCCATTCTTTAATTCTGGCATTAGGATAAAAACTTGGAACGATAGTGACCAAGTATTTCCTAATATGCAGCTCAAGCTTCATTGTGATGAATGAAACAGGGATCAGAAATCTTGAGTATGTCAGAAATCTTGAGTATGTCTGTCACAAATGTCCCCGGAACGAATTTGACCTCCCCATAACTTAACCTGTAAGACACAAAGACACTAAGCACTCCAAGGTGCACGGATCGCACCAAGATGGTATCAGAAGAGGTGGGTGTGTTCTCTGAGGAAAGCGAACCCCACCCCATGGAGTAGGATAGACCCTATGCGTGCAGACATGGAGACGACACCCTGGGCTTTAACGACAAGGACCTGAAATTGGATGTGTCAGCCGGTGCAGTGAGATGTAGAGTGGTGGGATTTTTGCTCCCTTAGGATAAAAGAACACCAGGCGACATGTTTCAACTCTCGAGATTATTCTCCAGCGCTATCACCAATTCCTTTCAATTTTCACACAGAACAAATGAGATGAATAAATCATTTATTATACACAACCGCATCTGGTAAGGATGCCCACTGGGCGCCTTCCTTGGGAGGTGTTTCAGGCACGTCCAGTGGGGAGGAGACCTCGGGGAAGACCCAGGACTAGGTGGAGAGATTATATCTCAACACTGGCCTGGGAACGCCTCGGGATCCCCCCGTCAGAGCTGGTCAATGTGGCCCGGGAAAGGGAAGTCTGGGGCCCCCTGCTTGAGCTGCTCCCCCCGCGACCCGACCCCGGATAAGCGGACGAAAATGAGATGAGATGAGATGAGATACACAACAGTACATCTACAAAATAGAATTCATGAACATGAAATGTATAATTCATAAAATGTAATTAAATAAAAACATTTAAAAGAAAAGAGATCAACTCCAATGAAATATTAAGAAAAACTGTGGGCTTAATAATTACTAACAAAAAACATGTATGCCCTCAGTCAAGACTTCAAAAGTATTCCAAAATGCTTATCATTACAAGTTAAGTTACAGTTTTTAATCAGCTGGCTGGATTGCCTTTTGACGGCTACTCTCTGACGATACACCCGGTAACATAATGGTTAAATATATTTTTTTAAATAAAACAACTAGTGACTTGCCAAACATTGAATAACTTTAATAATCTTCTGTAGACCTCCATTTATCCCCTTATTTGTAGGCAGGGGGTCGGAGGCAGAGTGTAATCTATGAACATCTGCACCTCGGGAAAAACGAATAAAAAATGAAAGGGTTAATAAAGACACCTGTGTTATTTGAGGAGAGACGCGTTCCTTTTTTACCAGGTGAGGCTATGTGAGAGCAGAAGAGAGACAGGAAGGCAGGGTGTTGCATGTACAACATTGTGCAGCATTGTAGTGCGTTGTCACGACCCTTCACCCCATCAGCCCTGGCTTCACCTGATGATAGTGCTGTCGTCAATAGAGGCACTCAATCATTAACCCCACACCAAGCCCACCTTCAAAGATACCAAAAGATCAGTTTACCACTTACTTAGTTGTGTTCTATTTGGGACTTTTTTGGGCTTTTAAAAACTTTACCTTTTTATTATACGTATATAAAATTATAAGCTTGAGTACAGTAGTAGTAGTTGTAGAGCTCAACTGGAGCATACAGTATAGGTAAAGTATACAGTAAACAAACAGGAAGACGCACTCATAGGGTGTGGGCCTGCGAGACCTTGTGTCCCTTGAATGGAATGCCTCAATGGCTTCGACTGGCACAACCACATTCTGATGATGATCACTAAGATTCAGCCAGCACTGAATGCCATCAGGTTCTGACTATCTTCGATCATTACTTTAAAAGCAGAGAGGCAATTACATACAAAACTTTACAGATCATCTGGGAACAATCTTTTATTTTACATTATGTGGTTGTGTGTGTGTGTGTGGGTGTGGGTGTGTGGGTGTGTACGTGCATGTGTCTGTGTGGGTGCGTGCGTCTGTGTACGTGTGTGCGTGTGCATGTACTTGTGTATGTGTGTGTGTGTGTGTGACTATGGAGTGACAGCTTTGTGTCGGTCACGGGTGTCTACTCCCCTTACAGAATGCAGTTGAAGGAGTTGGTATCCTCTATTGTCAACGCTACAGCCATGCATTCCCTGCAGAGGTGGAGCCCTGAGGTGTGCCCGTCATGCTGCCCTGATACCTGACGGCCCTGTCCAGTGGCATTTAATATGGGATGGTTACCACAGGTTCTTCATACAGATGAAGACCATACTGAGTACTATATACTTTACTTCTGCTTCATTATTTATGCTGATTGTGTGCGTAGATCTTCTCTCTTATTTCTCTTTAGTTTCATGTGAAACGTAAAAACACCCACACACACAAATATTTCACACACACACACACATGTGAGATACACACATGTGAGACACGCACACATACACACACAAAGACAAGCTCACACTCCATACAAAAACACACACACTTTTGTGCCCCTAAGCCATGAAAGATACAAAGAATGTTGTATCCAAAAATCGCTTACTGACAACTTTTATATTTGTATATTATGAACAATGAGACTCGAGTTCAAATGAAAAGCAGGGGAAAGGGATAATACTGGAATCCTTCTGATGTTTGACATCTAAACAGCAGGGCAAGAAATAATAAAGAAATAGACCTTCACTTTGGCACCATGTTGCCAAAGTGAAATTAACTGTTGGGAAAATAAATGGGGTTGCACACATTCGTCTCCATCTTAGGATTGGCTCTTCTAATATGTTTTTGACATACGCTAATCGTACTCTTGACTATTGAGGTTAGGGTTAGGGTTAGGATGTGGCCCACAAACTTGGGCCACATGCCACATGCACGCACACACACACACATGCACACAAACATACACACCCACGTGAACACACACCCACGTGAACACACTCACCCATATGGGCTCACACAAATACATAGTCTACTCTGTGTAAACAGAAATGAGCCATGGGCTAACACATTATGTTTGCACGTATCATACATAGTTTCAGTTTCATAGTTTCTGTCACTATCACAATCACACATGGCTCCGTCGACATAGATGCAACTAAGCACGAAGTGACTGACCAAGAAAACTTTTCAGATATTTTAATTCCTGTGTTTGTTCAAGAACAGGGATGTTCTGTTTCCAAGCTAAAGTCGCTCCACCCCTGGCAGCTACTGAGGACAGTAGAAAGAATCCTTCTACTGTCACGCAAGAGAAGCACTTGCATTGGTTGCATTGAGTTCCGGTGTACATTTTGAATATAAAGATGCATTATAGTATTATTATAGTTTAGTATAAGTGGAATACTTTATTGACTTTCCCCCCCACACACACACACACCGTACCCCATTATCTCCAGGCACACAATCAATGACGGGCAGAAAAAGTAACTGACAGAGCAATCTAAAAAACGCATGCTTAGCAACACACACACACAAACACAAAAACCCAAACCACGCACACACCAGCAGCAGCATTCCTGCGCTGCCATATCTCTGTGTGCATGGGTCATAAGACACTGTGATCAGACAATTATGCACCACGCCTCACCGTGGTATGGCACAGAAAGGAGTGTTACCACCACCTCACCTGCATGCCGTAACCTGTTCTGCAGGATTCAGAGGACACACTCCCTCCTCCCTTCCACCTTCACTCATTGTTTTTTTTGTTGCATATATTTCATAAAAGGAGGCGGAGCTGACTCCTTCTCTGTCACTCCTGAGGACACCCCTTACAGTCACATGCAGGGTCGCATGGCAGTGCCGTTCAGGCATATTATAAACAACAACGATGGCTTCCGCCCTGATGTATCGCACATTTCATGGCTCTGATGGGTTGTAGGGATGTTAATTTTTATCCAGAGGCATTTTGGTCTGCGCCTGTTGAAACCAAAAATGTTAATAAATCCGATATTAATCTTACTGAAGATGATTAGAAGTTTTGAAACGAGATATTGCATTCAACAAGCCTCCAGGTGTTAAAGAGTCAATGCATTCTTCCATGTACATGTCTATTTATCTATTGGAGATCCCCCAACCTATATTCTAAAGATACAGAATGCAAGGTTTGGTGCAGAAATTTGAGAAAACTCGGCCCGCATGTATTGATTAACGAGTCCAGTGAAACGTTTGGCTTTCCCACATAACACCGCTACCCAGGACTGGAAGACAAGCACTTTAACATCTAGGCCAAATGGTGTGTGTTAAGGAGTCAATGTTTTCTTCCATGTGCACGTCTATATGTCTATTGAGATGCAGACCCCCCCGGACCCACATTCTGGGACTTGATTGACAGGTTTCTCTGATTCAAAGCATTCCTCCGGCTCTCAGCTCCACCCTGGTTTCACTTACCCCACCTAGCATACTTTAGCTTCATGACTCACCACCGCCTTAGTATTTAAATACTTTAGACCTTGGGCTCTGAAAATATGGATGCTTGCCTTCCCACAGTCCCAGTGGGATGTTGTAAAGAGGGCTTTGACCTCACTCGGTCTGGTTACAAACAAGGGGTTGTGTATGTCCACACAACCCCTTGGCCTAGATGTTAAAGTGCTTGTCTTCCAGTCCTGGGTAGCGGTGTTATGTGGGAAGGTCAAACGTTTCACTGGACTCGTTAATCAATACATGCAAGATAGAATTTACACATTGTATCTTAACACTTTATTTGCGTAAGTATGTTGCTGAAACAGAAAAAGATATATATGACATACTCGCTACGTCGAGGGATTGTAGAGGAACCGCAACAAATGTAATGCGTATGCCAAGCTAGTCGTTGAGGGGGAGAACTAAAGCCAAGACACATGGCTCGTGTTCACTAACTCTGGAGTCGCAAAACACAGTAGCAAAACATTTGGGATGATACATATTCATTTTCTTTTGCCTTGTTCTGTCATTTCTGACCTGTGTTTTGTACAACAAGATCATATTTGACAGAAGTTAAATTATTTGTTGCAATGTTTTTTGCCCAATAGAAGCAGAAGGCCCCCTTTATGGTGGGCTTCAATGGAGTCAATTATACTCTTTCAGCCATTTATCCTCAAAGTGCAGTGTCCTATTTGATATGATTTGATTTGTTTTGACTTGGTATGGCATTTGCATTTGGCTGCTGGTTCGCTGCTCTCACTCACTCACTCACTCACTCACTCACTCACTCACTCACTCACTCACTCACTCACTCACTCACTCACTCACTCACTCACTCACTGAACTGAACTGAACTGAACTGAACTGTCATTGTCTGAAACTCACTCCCTGCTTGATTGTATTATTTGAAACACCCATGAGAAGCCAAGTCATATCTCAGCTTAAATTAGCATTAGGGACAGTATGTGGAGAATTTGTCATTCTTCTGTCTTAACAAGCGGTCCTGTCCAGCAAAGCATAAACACCCTGTGTGAACGACTGTGTAGGACTACTCTCGCATATTTAGTTCACCTAGAAATGGGCCAGCAGTATTTGAATGAATGAATGAATGAATACTTTATTGTCATTGCCAGAGCAGTGAAATTATTACCAGTTACATCTCATCCAAGAAACATACAAGACAGTGTGGGGAGACAGGACGGAGAGCCGGTCGGGCGCATGCGCCCCTCGTTGGATAAGAAAAAGGTAAACAAGAGGGTACACGAGGGGAAGAAAAGGTAATTCCCAAACTATGCTCCTCTAAGGGGGGCAGAGTGTAGGGATTAGAAAAAAACACCTCAGCACATAAGCAACATGTCAAAAACATCCCAAACACATGTGAGAGGGGGGAAGGGAGTCGGGGAGGGGGGGTGTCCCAGCTCAGACCCCGGGAGGAGGACGCAGCCAGCGGGCGCGTCGCATCACTCACGGCATACTGTACTGTGACGAGGGACGGAGAGGGGGAGGAGTCCAGAAGGCGGTGAGTTCAGGGAGTGTGTGTGTGTGTGTGTGTGTGTGTGTGTGTGTGTGTGAGCCCAAGGACCCATCTCCGATCAGACTCAACAGTGTCTCTCCCGTCTGATGCTGGTGACGAGGACACGACCGTTGCCGTGGAGACGACCACGAAGAGTTCTGATCCAGAGACAAAGTTCACGGGAGGAAGAGGATAGTAGGGGGGGAGGGCATCTGTCTGCATAACAACAAGTGGAGTGGAGAGATATCAGCCTTCCAAGGCCGAAGTGGGGGAGCCGAATGAAGATAACGATTGCTTTGGGTCAGGCCGACTCTGCAAAAGTCTCTCTGATACTCTCTCCAATATTCCAAATTCCAGATTCCAAAAAAGCCGAATTCGCCGAATTTCGGTGGCCCGTTTAAGCCCGATCCAACTTCACCAGAATGGTATCCAGATTGCGATTTAGTTCGCACATCAAATGAGTCTGTGTGTCCGCAGCCCGGCACAATCCATCAATGACGGGCAGCTTCTCAATAGCCGAACATGCTGCCATCGCCACCCTAGCTTTGCGATAGAACAGGAGCCCGCAAACTCCAAACAGCAGGAATCCTGTTATCATGATCCCAATTATGTAGACGTCTTCAACATCCTCGACGGAAAGTATGGCGAGACACAAAGGCCTCCACTCCTTCCAGGAGTCCATCACGTACCCCGCTGGAAACGTTCCGTCAGGGCAGGTGGGCTCTCCTTTCCCCATTTTTCTCGTCGAGAAAATTTGATCAATAGCGTTGACAGACCAGCCAAACAGAACCATAATTTAGGTTTCAGATAGAAATGCAGAGAGAGGCTTTCGACAGATTTAGAAGAGACAGCACAGGACAGAGACAAAGAGCAGAGGAAGGAGAGATAAGGGCCGGGAGGGAGCAGAGAGAGAAGCGACCGCCTTCGTTGGAGGCGGTCGCCTCCAGAAGTTAAGTGTGTATTGTCACTTAACTTCTGCTGTTTGACTTCAGGGAGTAAGGATCATTATGAAACTAAAATGAGCCACAGAAGAGGTGCACTTTTTGCAATCAACATTGGCCCAAAGATTATAGGGTGAGACAAATATTTATCCATTTAGAAATGTTCAAGTGAACTGTTCCTTATTCCTTCCACACATGACATTTGGTGAGCCAAACATCTCAAAACGTCCTCTGGGAGATCTTCTGGATGGCAGCGGAGCACACTTGCTATGTCCATTATCATCATTTTGCAATAAACTGGATATTCAACACCACCACCCTGCATCCTTTGTCTGTAGGAGTCCAAAATAAGTCCCCAAAGTGGACTGATGCCGCTGCCTCGCTGGCCTGAAGTAATGGACTGGAGTGAGCTGCAGCTGGAAAACATCTAAACACACCTTGATTCCCATTACATGTATGCTTTGTGTGCCTTTGGGACAAATCACAGCATTGAGAACGATGAGACTTCCCTCATCATAGTAACCATCAATATACTCTTGGCTGACGGTCCTCAACTTCTTGACATCAGAACTGCCATTGACATCATAAATCAATCCATCATCATAACAAGGCCCCAGCACACCACTGCTCCCTCCTGGTTAATATCCTACATCTTAGACAACAACAATATATATATTAATCCTCCATGTACTCAGTCATACACAATGTCCACAAAGGTTGAGTACTCGGTCACCGGCTTAGATTAGGCAGTAGGTAAGGCATAACACTAGGCAGAATATAAACGGGCGATTACGGGGGGACAGAGCTTGACTCTGTAGTAAGCTGGACGAGGCAGATGAGCAACCAGGAAGGCAGGCCGATGAGCATGCACCCTAACCCTAACCCACTCAGGCATGTAAGTGGGCAGGGATCCTTGGGCAAAGGATCTCCACGGAGTCGGGAGTTGGTCTGGGAGGTAAACAGTGGATGGATTATGCAGAGCTTTAAATTATAGTGATACAATGTTATAGTTTGTTTATAGTTTATAGTTGTTGCACAGAGAGCCAGTGTAATAGAATCAGCAGGGAAGTGATATGTTCCATAATCCTTGCTGCTTCCCAAGTAAATTGTATCTAGTCAGGGTGTGCAATGTCCTACTACTAACACAACCTATTCCATGCATGTTTTATTTCGATGACCTACCCTTTTGTATTATCAGGTAGAGCTTTATGGTATATCTTGGCCTTGTTTAAACATTGAAACAGTTTGCTGAATAGCTGCTAAATACTTTTTAGCCGCCGGCCTCTTCCCCCACACACACAAAAACACACACCTTCTAAAACACAAACCAACGCATGAATCCATGGATTCTAGTGAGGTGGGACGCTTTGACACGTTTCAAAATAGACCTCAAGTCTATTTTAGCCTTTAGCTGAGCACGGTACTTCCGTCTGCTGCTGGTCAGGCGGGCTAATAGTTGCAGCTCTCATCGATCCAAGTCGGCGCGTGTCCGTAGGGCCGACCAAAGGCTTTGGTGTAGGGCATTATGCCTTCCACCACCAGCTGCGTCTGTTGCCACAATATGTCCGCCCGTCCTCTGGTTATCATAAGCTACCCTGACATGTTTCTTTTACACCAGACTTTTCAAATGAGTGTCTTCTATTTTAAACGTTCCTTTCTGTTCTGTCGTGGACCTCGTTGCTTTAACCTCACCAGGCTTCTCCTCTTTTAAACCAGTGTGTCGTGATTGCTGTTTGCTGGTGTAACAGCTGCTACCGCTCCAGGTCTGAAGCTGCTCCTGCTCATGGTACTAAACAACCAGCAGCCTACCATGAAACCAGTACCAAGCCCAACTGAAGCCTTTTCTCAAAGAGCTGCCATCCCAAGTCCTATCTTTGCCCTCTTTGGAGACACTCATTTTTGGGTTCCACTCATCATATAAACAAACCTAAAGCATTGTTTTATTTTGAATTTGGCTTATCCCTAAATATACCATTTGAAGAAGTTTGATTTGGATTGTTCCTCTTCCTCAACCTTCATCAAAAACATTTGCTTGATCAAAAATGTAGCTTTACATTTTCATGTTATTGGTGTTGGTTGGCAGGATCTCTACTCAAGTTAATGTAGGTCGTCATGTAATTCAGCCTCCTTAACGCCAACTATTTGCGTGTGTTCTTGAAAAGAATTTGCATTAATGTTCACAGATATTTCTCACTGCTCTGGGACCTATAACAGCGCTATAGATCCAGCATTTAATTGAAAAAGTGATTTAAGGGATGCTCTGTGAGAATGTCCACTTGACTGCTCCTGCCTCTGTGAGCCCATTTCATTTCTAGACCACCTTTGGCTAATTACTGACCAACCAAGGCATGTCTTCCATGATGGGGTCTGGGAATCCATCTTGCTTGTCAGTCATAGGTGGGTGCAGTCCTTCTCAACAGGGGGAAACATAGTGAGTGAGGAAGGCAGGAATCCAAATATGCCTACTAGTCCTATGTTTAATATTATTGTACACTTAAGGGAGCACACGTTTTAACTGAGATACTATTACTGAGCACAAAAGCGTGCCTCTGTCAGGTCCTGTGTGCGCTTTTCCCCTCCAAGGGCATCACAGACAGTTACCAACATGCACACAGTGTTGTATGTCATGTTGACCCTTAGAGCGGATATTGGGACAGTGTGATTAATATTTTGTCAGACAGGTTAGGGTCAGTCAGCAGTAAAATCGGTTGTTGTGTAGACGTCAGGTTATAAACAAACACACTGGACCTCTCCCCCAACTGCGAACTATCTGTCGTATTGATTTGAAGGGAAATGAGTGCTGACACATCCACCTAGTCAGCTGGGGGAAGCGGCCTAGCTCCCAGCGCGTCAATTCACTTCGAGCGCGAAGCTAGGGATGACTCTATTCCCATCTCTGGAATGTCTTTTTTTTTTTTTACTTAAGCTCCTATTGACCCGAGTTGAGCTGAAGAATTTGAACATATTTTGGAATCTATATGTCTCTTCTGAAACAAAGGGGCAGAGAGCTTGAGCGTTTCGATGGACTCTCGCTCATCTACTGGTAAGTGTAATTCTCCTTCTGTAGTTTAATCTGAATGTGGCCATTATTAAAGTCACTGAGCACGCAATGGCGCCCTTGGTGGCATCCTTGGTGTGAGAGAAAGAGCAGGATAAAATGTGCTCCAGGGCATACTTTGCTTTCATTTGTCAATCTCAGGGGGAGGAGTCAGCCTCTGACCCCTGAGATTCGATGCTGTGTTGGCAACTAATGGTCAAACTAAAGCTTTATTGAGGCATGATAGTCATTTTGAAAACTCCTCTGAAGAAAAAATACTTGATGCATACAATTCTGTTTCCAATCAGACAGAGGTAAAATAAAGTTTATTTAATGATACTCAACTCCAAGAAGCTTCCCGAGTTGTGGGACTACTTTCTGATTTATGTCTCGGGAGCTTTAGAGTTTAATCCTGATAGCAAGCCTGTGGACCTCGGACTATTCCCTCTCAGGATGAACCCCACCTTTAAGGACAGGTAGGTGTTTCACCGGGGCTCTGGCTTAGCCTTGGAGCTGGCATCTGGTCATTCCTGGTTGCAGTCAGGATATTCATTGTAGGTATTGTGAAATGTGGATTGGGTTAAAGGAGCACTGTAGGTAACGTTCTCTGTTTAGCTTATTCCCTGGGAGCCTATAGGCTAACCCTCCAGATGAGTGGTCTGGATGTATGGATTTATGCATTATTATATCTTGGCATAATGGGAAAATCATCATTTCCAGACAGGTTTTACAAAACATATCTAGCAAATGAAGATAGATACTATTTTGTCTCCATTGTCTCCATGAAAAAATGTGTTATGGTTTGATATATCTGTGCTGTGTCATCAAAGTTGGTCCAGGCACCTCTGCCACATATTGTTACATGGCTATCTCTAAGATACTCAGGAAGATAATGCATTTCTAGACTTTATATATATATATTTAGACCTTGCAGTTTGTTTTGGTCAACAGGATTAATGCAATAGCAATAAGACCATAATTTATTAACTGAACATTCTCCCAGCCTAAGTTCGATACATTAAGCTATTAAGTAAACAAATCCAATCTATTTCCATTATTATCACTACAATAATTATATCTTCTATCTTTATCACTACAATAACACTCATACAACACTGTGCTTACCAAACATTGGAAAATATAATTAAATATAGCAACACAGGCTTAAGACAACTCATTAAACAAGTTGCAGGCATAATGACAATGACTTAGAGCTTTCTAATTTTGTATGGACTGATACAGGAGTTGAATATTAACCCAATGCTAGGTCACTTCTGTTATGATATGTTCTCCCAAATACACCAAGAAACCAAAATAAATAAGGGATGAATCGACTTGATTTCTCAAATGCAATACTTCTAGTTTGTAGCCTACTGTTTAATTATAAAAATGTAACTGTACTCTATAGGTTTGGACTGGTGAGGAACAAACATTTTCTTTTAAGTTTATAGCAAAAATATTATATATAAATATATGACAATTAAAAAAAATGGTCTGCCACATCACAGCTGAAAGAATGAACCCTTTCTTCCAAAGGCCACACAGATTCGCAGATACTCCTAGCCAAGGATGTTACGGAAGCTGGTGACAAGAAGATTCTCTAGTTGCATTTTAATATCATGATACAATTCCGAACGTCTATTCTGAATCCATTAACATATGTAGTAGCTACATATATTAAAATGCTTTGACTGTCTTACAATGGCAATAATGGTCAGCAGCAATTTACAGAGCTAAGTTCAAGTTCATGTTTAATCAAAATGAATGCATTGAAATCCATATGAAATGTGAGCTGGACTTGGATCTGTTGTGGCCTCATAGTACCTCACGTCACCGGTTTAAGACCACATTATCCATACTTTATGCTTCAATGATACATATACTTATCAAGGCTTACATCTTGGAAAAAACAGCTGCATTTCTCATATATGAAGGAAAATAATAAGATCCAATTTAAATTGAGCCTTTATTGATCCCAGTGGAGTCCCTTCCTGACTCTGCCTATTGATTCACGAGGGGGTGGGCGGCTGACTGCTCTGGGATCCAGACTTGATTCTACCAGAGATGTTTAGCGGGTATAAACGCTGACCCGTCTGCCCTTGGGGAGTGCATCTTGGTGTTTTGCGCTCCGATTTATTGATGCCTCTATGCTTAGTTGACTTTTTCATTGTGTCTATTTAGCATAGTTGATTAATTGTGTACTCTGACCTTGTATGTACTTTGATGTTAGAAAATTTAAAGAGACTAATTGATTGGCCCTAATTAGCTGACTAGAAGCTAACCAATTCTAAATTAAGTAAAACTAAAGAATAATAGTTTCATATCAATTGTGACATTTGGATAACATTCACGATTGTTTGCCACTTTGTTTGGCATTTCATTATAAGTCAATGAATGTTGGAATTTAGTCAGATGGTGACGCTGAATGACACATTTCCAACTGTTGAATGCAATGTTTGATTGACACAAAACCTAATACGTAGTCATGCATTCAAGTTGGATAAACATGCAAGTACAACCAGCTTTTTGCCAATACTATTTTTCTTATTTGATTTGAAGTCAAGTGATAAACTTTACATATACATGTTAACTGACTTTTGGTGCAACTGAAGAATTATAGCTAAATCATGTCCAACAATAATGATAATAGTCTTATTAAAAGACACCAAAACCATTTCACAAAAATTATCCCCCAAAAAATCGAAAAATGCATATAATATTTTCAAAAGATTAGCTGTCGGGGATCTCTCCATGCAACAGTTCACAATTGAGGAAATAAGATATGCGTGATTTGCTCTCTCAGCTAATGTTATACCACTGATCCACTTAAAAGGATGATGAATATGTTTTATTCAAATATCCTCATCATTTATAATATAATTTATAGATAAGTAACTGTATTTATGAAAAACTCAGTTGGATGGAGCCGCATACATAAATTCGTTTTTATGTAGCGGTTTATACTTTCCTATACTTTCCAATGTAGAGAATAAACAGACAGAGCCGATGGTCCTTCAACAAAAAGCGTAGGCGTGTAATTCCAAAATATTTTGTCCTCAGTGAGTAGTGAAATTTCACTTAATTATAATAACATGCATCCCAAATATGCTTTATCAGACGAACACTACAATGCACTTCCACCACTTCATCTACAGGGGGCAGCATTGCTCATGCAAATAAATGGTCCCCCATGCTTATTTTTGCCTTCATGGACCTCTCTCCCTCCTTCATGCTCTTTTTCACACATCACATACACACCATACCAAAGTTGTTTCTCAAACTGTGTGTGTGTGTGTGTGTGTGTGTGTGTGTGTGTGTGTGTGTGTGTGTGTGTGTGTGTGTGTGTGTGTGTGCGTGTGCGTGTGCGTGTGTGTGCGCGCGTGCGTGTTTAGCTTCTCTCCTGGCCTATGGTTAATTTCCCAGCCATGATGGAATAATGTGCAGATTTATGGATAAAAGTTCAGAGGGAAATTGATTTTTGAAGTTCTGGGCTACCCTCAACGATGATCCTGAGATGTCATTCAATTAAAGGCATTATTTGTAATTTTCTGTCGATAGGGGGCTCTCAATCAAAACAATAACAAAAGTCTTAGTTTGATGATGTCTAGTGTTGGCCCATGGGATTTGTTATGTCCACCATTTCAAACGCTGCTCCGCAGCAATCATGTTCAGGGGCGAGGTAATGTATGCGAGTTGTAATCACATTACGTTTAATCATGTTTATTCATTTAATGGCATTACCGCCACTAAACTTAGTCAAGGCACCGTTAACTTTCAACGTTTAGAAGAGTTGATACCACAAACAGGTTTAGATAACGTTATATGGTGAATTCTATCGTGGGGTTGCACAGTGTTATTCGTGGTCATAACAATCATGCAAAAAAAATCCTTTACAGTGTGTAATTTACAGCATTTATGCGTAAACAAATAAATGCTGATCTATGTTCAGCTACTAGCTGTATATTTAATATTTTTGTCAGTTTGTTACAGTGAATAACATATATATTTATAATGTATATTATTTGGAGCAAAAACAAAAAGGAAAATGGCTTCTACAGGAGCGTATACCATCGTTTCACAATCTTCTGGATCTGGGTAAGTATTATTTGGAGGGTTACGACATTATGGCTACTGAGGTTGTCGTACTATAGAGCGCAACGCACTGCTACGCTCTATAGTATGATAGCGCTAGGGTGATTACATGCTAATTGTAGGCTGCTTAACACTTAGTAGGGTCTAAGTCTCTTCCCTTCATCCTTGTCCTTGTTTTCTCAAGCTCGCTCTGAGCTTGAGAGCTCATGCCATACTGCTCTTCTCCATCGTGTCAAGTGCATCATTTAATCATGATATGCGGAACGCATAATCCGAAGTAAATAGTTCCGACAAGTGAGGCAGTCACACTCCCACCAAATCATGAGTGATATCATTGACTTAGAAAAACAAACATACTCCATATAAGGACATTCATTCAAGAAACACAGTTTTTCTATGAATCAACTTATAAACAGGAGAGTGAAGGGTGTCTGGAGTCTTCAGCCGGCTTCCAACAGGGTCTTCTGAATTGGCCTGTCCGGGAGAACAGGTTTGGTTGTTCTGCTTCTTCCCTTTCCATCCAGAGTTGAGTCGCTGATTAGCAACTTAAGTATTCTCACTCTTCCATCCTTCCCTTGGTACACTTTGACAACCTTTGCCACCTTCCATTGGACTTGTGGTGTAGCACTATCTTGCAGGAGAACAACGTCATTGACCTTAGCGTTTCTGCAGTCTTTAATCCACTTCTGTCTGTGTAAGAGATTAAGGAGGTATTCTTCTACTCTACTCTTTTCCACCATGTCCAGAAGTGGCAGCCTAAGGGTTTGACTCTACGCCATCTCTTGCAGAGGTGAAGATCTTCCTTGAAAACCTTTCCAGGAGCTGGGGAGATTATTGTAGACTCCATGGTCAGGATGTGGTTTGGAGTCAGCGGCTCTGGACTGAATGGATCATTCAGATGATCAATGATGAAAGGTTTGCTATCCACAACCGCCATGACCTCGTATAGAAACATCTGCAGGGAGGACTAAGTTGTCTGGCTGATTGTTGGAGAATGGATTTTAAGACACTTCTGATGGCACAAATTCGTCTTTCCCAGACGCCACCCATATGACTTGAAGCTAGGGTGTTCTTTGAGACCCTATTTATCCATCTCTTTCAGGCTTCAACAAACATCTTATCTGTCATACTGGATTAAAGCTCATGCTGGTCATTCCTTGTACTTGATGGTGCACTCAGTTTCTTATACCCAACACAAACACTGAGCATAGTCATGTGTCTCTGAACATTGTAGATCACTTATCTTATGCACTCAATTCGAGATTGGATTTAGTAAGTAGTTTATGTTACTTTCAACAATTTGCAAAGATAAAATACGTAACCAAATTAATCCATTGTACTTTTTTTATTACCCCATTTGAATCTGGAGAAATAGTCTGCACGGAATCATGAATGGAGCTACACATGTGTTGATTTACTTATTATGTATAAATTGCAATGATTGATAGCCTACATGAGGTTTAACATCACAATGTTATTATTCATATAACATTCAGATTATCACACCAACAAACCTAATTCTTAACCCAAATTCTATTTATTAGTTGGATCTGTTTGGCTGGTGTGGCCTTTGGTCTGCTGCCCTGGTCGTCAGGGACTGGTCCGTCCCAGACTAGCCCATGATCCGCCTTGGCTGAGCCGGATGTTTTGGTTATCAAGGAGCACGCTGTCATGGATGACATGGGTGGCGGCCATGATTCTACCTGATAAGAAGATCATTGGGAAAGTGTCTGGCCTGAAGTTAAGCCCTGCGAGGGCAACCGATGCCCCGAGTGCCACACTGACCTCTGTTTTACTTCTGGCCAAGCTGTCAAATGCTGCTGCACTACTCCTTGCCTACTATACTACGCTTATTCTTCTTCTCCAACGGGGGGGCCGAGAGTCATCTTAAGGAAGCCATGGAGGTCACTAATCTCCTTAACTTCAGGCTGATCGTGGCGTCGGTAGTGCTATCTCGCCGCCACCTGTGGGTCTCTCAAACTAAGCTTGCACGCCCAGTGCAGAAGACCTTCCTGGGCCGTCCCTTACGCCGGAGGTTACCTCGGGCTCAGGAGTAGAGGGCACCGACAGAGCCACTCAGCCACACACACACACACTTTATATACAAACATGTAGACACAAGGCCTTTGTCCCAAACAGACCATACAGCCGAAATGCAGTGTTCAATCCTTTATTTGCTGGTCCTTGCAATAGTCAAAGAGTCCTAATGCTTTCTGCATAAAAGTAATTGACCCTGTCAAACATGCAATGCATTGTATTGGTGTCAATGCAAGTTAGTCTTTGTACAGCCTTCCCAAAAACAAAGTTCAGATGCCTCAGTCTCAGCCCAAACTCACTCCAAAGGCATTGTACACCTTATTCCGATGGGAAACATGCCTCTGTTGACAATGGCTTCATCTCTCTGACCCAATCTCTTTGTCTATGATGCTGTCTGCCGAGTTGGAGGCTACAGTGGGGCATGTCTGCCTGGAGTTGAAAGGCTGGTGTTGTGGGAGGCTCCTACTCCCTGCTGCTTCTTCCTGGTCACCAACTATTTGTTGTCTTAGTTTTGACGGGTGACTCTCCCTCTCTATCAGTGGCAGCTGGCGTAGACCATTCCATTGTGTTCTGAGGTTTGGGCGTCATTTTGGTCGTCCGCTACATCTGGATTTGACCTTTCGGCCTCTCCTGGGCCTCGTCACCTTCTTCCTGAATTGCTTTGGCTCGGTCGAGCCCGTACCCAGCTTTGTAGTTGTCGGGTTGGCCGCTTGTCCTGCCATTGGGCATGGGTATTGTGGCAACCCCGATCGTCAGCGGCTGAGATTCCCGAAGGAGACGGACCAAATAGGGTGTGGGTCAACGGTTTTTATTGCGTATAACCACTTAAAAAAGGTAAAACAAAAGACAACGAAAGTTCTTCCACTTATGGGGTAAAAAGGGTGAGGGAACTCCAGGTCCGGTCCGTCGGTGAGGTCAGCATGGCTCCCTTTCCCGGCTTCTCCCGCGACCGTCGCTCCCTCTCAGCACGAGCCACATGGCTGAGAGCACCCCGAATGAGTGGAGAAGCAGGCTATTTAAGCTGCTTCTCCACCGGTTCCTCAGGTGCTCCTCATCTTCTTAATTGGCAACGGCTGGGTTGCAACAGTATGTTGCCAGGGGTTGGATGTGCATTTGTCCCTGAAAATACCTCTTTGTCTGCAAAGCTAGCATTGCTTTTTTGATTGTTTATACTAGTAATTTCCATGGCCTTGTCTTATCTTTCTGCCTCTTGTATGATTTGTCTCCATTCTCTGGGCCACCGTCCATGTTGTGGGTTCCTAATATGCCTTTGCCCAGGTCGTGTGTGTTGTTTTTGTTGGTATGCAGTGGGTCTGGGTGTGGTGGCTCCATTTGTTAAGGGACCATTTGTGCTTGGATTTTGGTGGTTTATCCTGCTTGTATAGTTAGGTGTGCTTCTCGTTAGGGTTAGTCATTTTCTTCCAGCACTGTCATTTGATTCTTTATTAGGTTAGTCTGCATCTTCTTCTTTTCTCCCCCTTTTGGGGGCTCTGTGCCCTTGGATATAGTGTATCAGGTGCGCACTTTGCTCTTCCCATGTTTTATAATCAAATCCCAGCCCTTGGTGTTGGCAAAGCTCTTTGCACGTGGTGGTCGAACGTGTCATATATGGCATCTCTGCTTCCACCGAATCTTTTGAACATCAACTTCATGTCAGAAAATGAAAAAAATTGAAAACTCAGAAAGCCATGTGGGCCACGTGGGAAGACAAACAACGCAATTGTGATGATGTTTATTAAAAAAGCATTATTGGTTAACTTGTATTTATTTAGATTCCTTCTAAGTTTTAATTTAAACAAAACATTTAATCCACTTCATCGAGGTGAGGTCTGATATTTGAATCGGGCTGTCGTGAGATTTCCTAGACAGAGGAGCAACTGACTGAACAGAACTTGTGATTGACGCAACTTCTGCGGTGCCTTCCCATAAGATAAAAAACGAGCTGCGACGCGTGAGCGTGAGGAGTGAGGGAGCTTTGGTTTTGGTGATCTCTTACGTAACGGCATTAGCGTGTGGTTAAAGGTATCGATGTTTTTGAATGAACTGACTAATGAGCACGCTAGGGCCGGTGTTAAGGCGACGGCTGGCAACAGACAAGCATGCGATTCGTCTGAGGTGAGACCACCAAGCGCGACGGAGGGCGCGAGAAGTAAAAAAAAAAGGGGCGGGAAAAACTGAGCGACCGTTGTCCGGAGAAGTGCGCTCGTGTCAAAATGCCAACGTTTTCTGTCATGTACAAAGGAGCCGTCATCATAAGCAGGTAACGTAGCGGACGGGATTAGGTTATGAATGTTTTTTCTGTAAAAGCCAAACGGAATAACTTTTGTTTTGATTGTGGTGAGTTGGCTGCTGGGTTGTAAATGGTTCGCACATCTGTTGAATGTTTCAGCCTTTTAACTCTAGTCGGAAAGCAGTCTTATAGGTCAGGGCAGCCTCGAGCGCCGTCTCAAAACCCGCTCAGGTCGCGTGTCAGCGGAGGTGGTGCTGAAAGGAAAGCGTTCCCGTGAGGCTATATATAGGCCAATATATGTGAAGCCTACTGATCTGCTGCCAACGCTGTATTATGTTGATCCATCTTGCGTGGCCATTGTCTCGACGGGGTCGGGGGGTCTCGATACATGACGGGGAAAAGCAGTTGTCGGTCGTTCCGCTCCATTGTTGGGCTCGTAGCCCAAAGCTATCGCTCTACTTCGCAACTAAGGTAAGAGATCCTCCGCCGCGAGATATTGTCTTTTGACTATTGTGAAGTAGAATACGAAGGATAATAACACTGTACAATTCGACACTTTTGTAGCATCTTTACGCATATCGGTGTTATGGTAGAGCGAATTTAATTGGGTCTGATTGATGTAAAGTGAATCAAAGGATTTACTTCAAGATGTTGTGGACGCCAAATGTACTTAATTCGGGGGACACACAGGCCACGAGGGGGGAAACGAGTGCAATGCCCCCTCAGTTCAAATAGTGTGCCCGCTTAGTTTTGTATCCATATTTAATATCGCGCAATCTGCCCATCTGTCCTTCCCTGCACCTCATGCGTTATTGGGTCTGAGCGCTTCATCCACTCTCCCGCACGCGTGTCGCATCAAAGTTAGACCTTTCACCAGCTGAAAAAAACAACGTTGATTGTGATTGGCTTTCCCATTAGGTAGGCTACTACTACAGAATAGATTTCAGTGCGCAACTGATTTGAATGTACGAATCGACACTCCTTTGAGTTAGGATAAGAAGAGGCAGCCTGGCTGGGCTTGTATTACATTGTAGCTCTTTGGAAAGGGGAAATATCGGTAATACGTGAGAAATTATTTCTTCACGGGCATTGCTCGATGCAAATGTGATGTTAATGTTGTTTTGGTATTGTTTACTTGCTTGCTTTGCAATAGATCGCTGAGGGTGGGCAGACCGTGACCCAATCTCTCTTTTTTTTTGTCATGTGCAGTAGACCTGCTACGGCACTCTAGTGGCAAGACAGCCTTGTTGGTGAATTCCATGTCCATGTTTATAGGCGGTGCAGTAGCCAGGCAAGACAGCAGCGGGGTCCTGCAGCTGCATTATATACAAGATTATTATGCCACCTGTGTTATTAGCAAGTGAGAAATAGCTGTGCCCCCTCTGCCATTTCTGATGCCCCCATGCCAAGTTAATCCTGCCTTCGGATCAGCTGTCTCCCGCATAATTTGAACACTGGGATAGACTTTATATTATACTTTATTCCTGATTTACATGTCATCTAGTAGCATAACTTTAAAGTTGTAATCTTGAAGATGTATGATTTGTTCTCTTTATACAAACAGTATTGCCACCAACACCCTGTTTATAACATTCATAAAACTGGAAATACAGCTGCAAATTCAGTGGGCAAATGGCTTAATCAGCATTGTGTTCACTCATTTGGCCATCAGACTTAACTGATACTTATTCACTGGAAGATATTCAAGGTAGCATCTTTAGGCAACATGATGCACTAATTTGTAGTTGCGACAGTAGGATTAGGTGTCTTGCCACCAAGACACTCGGATGACCCGGGGATCGAACTACAAACCTCATGGTTACACGTCAACTGGCGCCACCTCCTGAGCTAAGCCGATGTTCACTCCGCGGCCAGGGCCTCTAGTAACAAGCTTATCTATTGGCACCAGAGTTCAGAATGTAATCTCTGTTGTGCGATGTTCCTTGGTTACACGGTCTGATTTTGGATGATGACATAGTAGTATAAAATGTATGTATGGTGTATCTGGTTGGGTTAAGACCCAATTAAGGTATATAATGGCACCAAAGTGCAAGGACAAACCCCTCCCACCCACACACACACACACACTCACACACACACACACACACTGTTTGATCAACAAGAGTGTGTATGTGAGGTCTGAGGAAGAGTGTGAAGGAAGGAGGGACGTAAAGGATAAAGATAGGCAACAAGAGCCAGAGCTGGTGGGAGAGAATGAATCAGCCTCGATCACCAAGGATGGGTCACTGTTTCAACCAATCATTGTACACATATATATCAATGCAATATATGTCTTAGCAGTGATTTACCTCTGGGTTCAAGCTGTTAACTACCAGTATGTATTGAACCCAGACTGTGTTTTGTGCTATCCTAAGCAAGTGGAAATTTCTGTCCGGTTTTTGGTTCTTACCATGTAGTAATGTGCTTATTGCGCTATGTCAGAAACCAAGAGGTTTTGGAGAGTTATGTAATGCCAACCCTGGATAACTGGAGCCTGAGGGAAAAGAAAATCGGCACTGCGAGCTTAGCCAGAAGTACCCCGTTTGGAAAGGAATTAAATAAATCTTTAATTTTTCTTAAAGTAGACAGGAGAGATGCATGGAGACACAGTTACAACAGCAGTTTGTGTTAGTTGTGGTGCCTCCATGGTGCTGTTCAGTGCTGCTTCCGCTTGAAATAATACATCAGCTTTGAAGTCTCTGTTGTGCAATGTGAGTGCATTGTGTTGCCTTTGCATTGGATATATCCTTCACCCGGATAGGGTAATTAGTGTAAGATAACTAATAACCAATAACTAATGTAATAATGTGATGTTATTTGGTGTGTCAGTCGCAGCCTACCAGCATCTGTTTGATAATCATTACATGAAATGGTATTCCGTAGTAACAATTGCCTGATGAGTAAATCCCTTTACTAGCACTTTCGGATCAGTGAAAGGGCTTACTAGCATGACAATAAGAGATGACCAAGAAAGTACTTCTGTGTTTAATTTGCCACGGCAAAATAGTTTATTCATGTAGACACCCCTCAACGAGTGTTCTTAATTAACTAATGTCTTGCAAAAATGTTGTATCTTTTTTGTCGTCATAATGTTAGAAGTAGTAGTACTTTCATGGTGACACACAATTGAACCGTGAACCACGAACATCCTACAAAATGAAGGAATTGCATTCATCATTTTAGGCTGACCTAATATTTGGTCTAACCAAATGGGTTGGCCAACAATGCTAATGGGCCAACCTAGGGTTGACACTAAGGTTTCAAAAGCAATTGCCCATCGGGCAAGTACAGGTCAGGTTCAACTTGCCCGAATGTAATGTTCACTTGCCCAAATTATAATCAGAATCGTGAACGGGCCTCCTATTGCCAGGCACCCGGCCTGGTTTTGGGGGGGCTCAGAAAAATCATCCTAGCTCAGACTGAAGCTGAATGTTAGCTTCCACACATGTTGTGTTTAAAAAATAACAAACTTCTCTTTGTTTACTTATTTATCGAGCGGTCACATCGTGCCATGAAGTGATTTCAGTCCACCATTGCAACCTATTAAAGCTATCGCCAAGTTATATGTAGACCTGCATGATTTAAGCAATTGTACATAACGTATATTTTTACTTTCAAGTTTCTTGTAGCTCTAACTGAATAATCACAATCGCGTTTCTAGTAGTGTCAGTCACGATACTGGATTTTCTAACTTCGACACTATACCTGGAAAAATATCGATATTCTATACCATTTTCGATATCAGAGGAAAATGTTTTTTCAGGAAAGGTCATACCCAAAGTAAATAGAGTATATCTCCACAACTGCAAGGGCGATAATGTCATCTTTGTGCCAAAAGAAAGATTGTTGTGCAAGTGAAATATTCAATGGGGATAATACTTAAAGTGAATAAAGCCATGGAACACAGCATAAGTGTAATATAACATTTCCACCTGAAATAATTATCAGTTGGTCGTTATCAGTTGACAGCGCTGTCTTATTAGACACAAATAAAGGTAGATATCTTACAAAAAAATATATAATCGAATGCACCAATACAAGCCAAACACTCGCAAATAAATATATGGCACTAGATTGAGCTGAAGAAAATGTTTTCTGATTGAAGGCAATTTACTTATTCCCTAAGAAACCTTCTTTTATTTATTGATTGAAAACACCACTTTTAGCTGCAAGATTTGGCCCAGACACTGGATAATCTGTTTATGGTGGTTTTATTCGATCAGAATCAACTTTGTGGACAAAAATCGAAAGGTAATACTTCATTTTTGGTTGTTAAAAGAAAAGGGGACGTTTCTTCTTAAGTTGTTATTTGAGAGTTTTAGTCACAGAATGATATGGTTTGGACTGTTGGAATAAGTGGAGGCTCAGCTTTCATGATATATATACTGTATTTTCCGCACTATGAGGCGCACCGGAGTATAAGCCACAGCAGATAAATTGAATTATGTGTACATATATAAGCCGCACTGGACTATAAACCGCAGGTGTTTTAATGTTTAATTACCATTACCCCCTATGTTTTATTCGATACATTTCGACAGTGTTACCCCTTATGTTTTTTTGCCATGATGACTGATGAAAATATTTTATTTGACAAGGACAATTTTTTTTTTTTTTCAAATATGTTTTTTTTAATGATGACCAATAAAATACGACAGTGTTACCCCTTATATTTTATTTGACAAAGACAACAGTGATACCCCTTATGTTTTTTTTTCATGACGACCAATAAAAAACAACAGTGTTACCCCTTATGGTTTTTTTCATGACGACCAATAAAAAACAACAGTGTTACCCATCATGTTTTTTTTCATGACGACCAATAAAAAACAACAGTGTTACCCCTTATGTTTTTTTTCATGACGACCAATAAAAAACAACAGTGTTACCCCTTATGTTTTTTTTCATGACGACCCATAAAAAACAACAGTGTTAACCCTTATGGCTTTTTTCATGACGACCAATAAAAAATGACAGTGTTACCCCTTATGTTTTTTTTCATGATGACGAAAGAAAAAATACAGTGTCACCCCTCATGTTTCATTTGATAAAAACTACAGTGTTACCCCTTATGTTTTAATTGATAAATATCGACAGTGTTACCCCTTATGTTTTTTTCATGACGACCGATAGAAAACGACAGTGTTACCCCTTATGTATCATTTGATAAAAACGACAGTGTCACCCCTCATGTTTCATTTGATAAAAACTACAGTGTTACCCCTTATGTTTTAATTGATAAATATCGACAGTGTTATGTTTTTTTTCATGACGACCAATAAAAAACAACAGTGTTACCCCTTATGGTTTTTTTCATGACGACCAATAAAAAACAACAGTGTTACCCCTTATGGTTTTTTTCATGACGACCAATAAAAAACAACAGTGTTACCCCTTATGTTTTTTTTCATGACGACCAATAAAAAACAACAGTGTTACCCCTTATGTTTTTTTTCATGACGACCCATAAAAAACAATAGTGTTACCCCTTGTGCTTTTTTTCATGAGGACCAAAGAAAAACAACAGTGTCACCCCCTATGTTTTATTTGATAAGTATCGACAGTGTTACCCCTTATATTTATTTCATGATGGCTGATAATAAACAACAGAGTTACCCCTTATGTTTTTTCCATGTTGACCAATGAATAACAACAGTGGTTCCCCTGTCAACCTTATTGCCGGGATCCGAACATAAGCTGTTTAGAGTGCTAACCTCCGAACTTAACAATGCACCATCAAGGCACCGGATAAAGTCATCACAAAGGTTATACTTGACTTTATAATTCACATGAAATAGAGATAAGAGTCTTCCAACAGAAGACATCAACCGGACTTGAACCCCGGTCTCCAGGGGGTTAGCTCACAGCTCTCTCCACTGCACCACTGAGGCGATGACAATACACAATAATCAATCATCAATAAAGAGGACATACATGACATTAAAATGTATGTGTGTATTTCTATTATTTCCCTTATGTTTTTTTTCATGACGAACAATAAAATACGACAGTGTTACCCCTTATACTTTATTTGACAAAGGCAACCGTGTTACCCCTTATGTTTTTTTTCATGACGACCAAAAAAAAACAACAGTGTTAACCCTTATGTTTTTTTTCATGACGACCAATAAAAAACAACAGTGTTACCCCTTATGTTTTTTTTCATGACGACCAATAAAAAACAACAGTGTTACCCCTTATGGTTTTTTTCATGACGACCAATAAAAAACAACAGTGTTACCCCTTATGTTTTTTTCATGACGACCAATAAAAAACAACAGTGTTAGCCCTTATGTTTTTTTTCATGACGACCAATAAAAAACAACAGTGTTACCCCTTATGTTTTTTTTCATGACGACCCATAAAAAACAATAGTGTTACCCCTTGTGCTTTTTTTCATGAGGACCAAAGAAAAACAACAGTGTTACCCCTTATGGGTTTTTTCATGACGACCAAAGAAAAACGACAGTGTCACCCCTCATGTTTCATTTGATAAAAACTACAGTGTTACCCCTTATGTTTTAATTGATAAATATCGACAGCGTTACCCCTTATGTTTTTTTCATGACGACCGATAAAAAACGACAGTGTTACCCCTTATGTATAATTTGATAAAAATTACAGTGTTACCCCTTTTGTTTTTTCATGACGACCAATAAAAAACAACATTGTTACCCAGGGACGCGGGAAGTAGGGGTGCTTAGGGTGCTTCATGAGGACCAAAGAAAAACAACATAAATATCGACAGTGTCACCCCCTATGTTTTATTTGATAAGTATCGACAGTGTTACCCCTTATGTTTTTTTCATGACGACCGATAAAAAACGACAGTGTTACCCCTTATGTATCACCCCCCCCCCCCCCTGGTGGCCCCTGGCTGTAACTGAATTTAAATTATTGACATCCAACCTTTTTATGATATTTATGATATTATCATTTCATTTTATTTAGAACATTGTCTGTGTAGGCTGACGTAGGCTATGACGCACAACGCAGAACTGTCCATAGCTGAATATGGTACTATGCTGATTTTACATAAGCATGTTGGTGTTCAACATCTGTTGTAGTGAACATTCTAAAACTGGTGTAAAATGTTGCTGCCATATTAATAGACACGTTGAATGTTATCGTTTTGATTCTGGAATCCCGCACGTAAACTGGTTGGCAAAAAAAGAGCAAAGACGGACGGTTCACTTTCCTGGAAAGTGAACCGTCCGGCTCCACGCGCCCACGGCGCGTGGAGCCGCCGCGGGTGCAGATCTTGGTGGTAGTAGCAAATATTCAATCCACCCGTCATCTCGTCTCTGTAAACAATGGATGTTGCTCAGCATTTATTATGACGTCATTATATAGACTCTCTCTCAGCACCCCCCCCTCGGACTGACTTCCCGCGTCCCTGATTAGGGCTGGCCCGAATGCCATTTTTCAGGCTTCGAATACTCGTTGGTTTTTCCGAGCGAATATTCGAATACTCGTTCCAGAAAAAAACACCATCAAAAACAACATTAATAATCCCTATATACTCCCTGGAACCGATTTTGACAGTATCTGCATATTTTTTTGAAGATTTAATAGCTTTTGAACGGTAATTAGTAGGCCTAAGTAGGTTGAAGTTTCTTAGTTTTCCCCCGTGAAAGCGAACAGCTGTTGTTCCGTTCCAAATCAGCTGTCCCCTGCCATCTCAGCCCTTACGGGAGCTTTTCAATTCATCCTGGATCTTTTCAGGGAATTTGTACAATAAATCCATAGCAAATACCGAATATTGATTGTCTTATGTGTCCATATTATAACCATTATATTGACCGGGTATTCCCAAGACGCTCACGTTCTGCAGCAAGCCAGTCACAGTTGATTGGCGCAGCACTGTTACGGTATTTGAAATTGGTAGTTGAAATTGGACCCTCACAACGGGAGTTTGTGAGGGTCCAATCTCGTGAAAAATATCGCTATTGCTGTGCATGTGCACCGTTATGAAACTCAAAACCGTTTACTTGCATATGACTTTCCTTGATAATTTGCCTCAATCCAAAGTACTTCCAAACTGCAATCCTCCATCACTACTCCATTTTCCTTCTACCTAAACCGTTCGTGGAGGCGCTGCACTTGAGATGCTAGCTGTATTGGCTAACCTTTAGCTAACACCTACGAATCACTGCCAGAGACCGCACTGCGAGTGAGTGACAGAAGGCTTGGCTATATTCGCACTGAAGCGATGCGTGTCTGTTAACTCGCTTTCCGAGAGAAGAGAAGACAGCGCGCTGATATACTCCTATTTTGTGTGATTTTGCAGAACAAAAGGTTGTTCTGCAGTTTCTAAAAACATTTGAATAAATAGCCTTTATATTAACATCCACCCAAAATCCACTTGCCTGTTCGGGCAACCAGAAAAAATCTCAACTTGCCCAAACATTTTTTTTACTTGCCCCGGGCAAGCGGGCAACCGTTAGTGTCATTGGCTGGGCCAACCCATTGGCCAGTGGATATGGTGCAGCCTCCTGAGCCATCCTGATCTCACAAGGACACATTTAGGATTAAGCATGATAAGGGAGCATGTGTCCCAAGTTGGGGTCATTTGGGGGTACGGGTCAGTTTTCATGTATCTTTCAAGGTTTTCCGTTATTTTCAAGGAACGGCACAATCCATCCAGACGGATCTTATAGGTCCTTCAGGCAAAACAATTCAGCATGTCAAATAAGGGCCAAATACCAAGATTTAGAATTGCTTGGCAAACGGGGTGGGAGGCGTGGCCGTGCAGGTCTTACCGTGAGTTATAGTGCCCCCTGTGGTCAGAGCGGTACGTAACGTTTTGGAAGCCTCCTTACCTCTGGTTTCCAGATTAAATAATAATATTATACAAATGTATAAAAAAAAAATTCTGCAATCTTTGGTCAGTAAATGTGGACACACACTGCACTGATATTTACCCAACTTTCTTGGCAGTGGTTGGGTCTTAATCCCTCAAAAACTGAAGTAAGATTAGTCAGAAGAAGAATAGAAAACAGAGAAGAGATCACAATAGTGTGGCTTACTTTGCCACTACACTAATCCACTGAACAAGTTGAAGCAATCAAAACCAGTTTATCCTAAATGAAGATGATCAGAAAGGCAAAGGCTTTACTGGAGAGGATATGTTCCTGCTACACTGACGACTGGATTTGGCAAGAGTGAAGAGAGCGTGAGCGTTGTTATTCAATCAGATCGGCTGGGGTGTGTTGACCTACGTACGTAGGGACACGCACTATTTGGAAATAAATGACAGCCTAACCAAGGCCTGACTCTTTATGAACTTTAACTTTGGGGACCAGACTGATAGAATTCTCTTCGTTTTATACATCATTACTCGTTTGTTCCGTTAAAGATGAAACATTGAAAGGGTTATGAAGGTTGAAGGTGCATAGAAGCACACCTTGTTGAAGTACCACTGATTTCTTTCTGATTCATCTTGGTCTAAAAACCTCTATTGGACAATATTCCACACTATCGGATCACTAAACACTTCCACTCTGATGCTTGACCCCCTACCTGCATTGGACTGCGGCTGAGTGTGCAAAGAGATGTTTAGCTAATTCTAAAAACATAACATACCCGAGTACTTCATGCAACTTAACACAGAATCGTGCCGTTTGCTCTGTGCCCAGGACACTCATGGGTCCGTATGGAGTGGACCGTGCCGTGCACGCTCTGGAGTTCAACGAATGTGAGAACGGCCTGGGTAAGCTGTCTGCTTCTTTTGTCTTTGTGTATGTGGAATGACTACCGACGCTCTCTAGCTACTGGCCCTCTTTGCTGTATATGCTCACGTATATATTGACAGCATCATCACTTTACTACTTACTACTATCACAATCACTTACTACTACAGGAAATAAGAAGCTATAAAAACAAGGAAGGAATACAAAAGTTATGAACATCAAATGCAATTTGGTGAAAGGGTGGAGATGGAGGAGTTTGAGGGCAGTCCCCACATTCCTTAATGAAGAAGAAGAAGAAGAAGAAGAAGAAGAAGAAGAAGAAGAAGAAGAAGAAGAAGAAGAAGAAGAAGAAGAAGAAGAAGAAGAAGAAGAAGCAGCTTTATCGATAGATTACATTAACAACCGACGCTACTGTGATTTTACAATCACATGAATGTTTGAAAACATGACCTAGACAAGATTGAGCCAAAATTACATAATACAAACAATAGACTAGATGATGGGCAAAACCATTTTTAGAATGAGCAGGGGTGTCAACTTGCAATGTACTTCAGTTAAATAAAACAAATGATGAAATCATGAACTTTTGTTGTATTCATAACAGGAATAAAGGTAATAGGAGGGGTGAAGGAGACCACTGGAGAAGAGTTTGGTGTCTATGTCAAACGGATTTTACCTGGTGGCATCGCTTCAAGTGATGGTAGGTACTTTTGAATAGTTTGCAATGTTGTTGTCTATTAGAACCATCAGCCTTGAATCGGATCACGGTTTGCTTTTGATGTCCAAAATAAAACGTCAAAAATGAGAAGCCAAATCTACTTTAATTTGTGACACAATGAGTTCAAAGCTCAACTGAAAACGTCTGTGAGGATGTGATGCAAAGAGAGATGTTTCCTCTGTCTAAACACCCAAGAATGGTTGTCTGAGAGATGTAGACAACCTGTGTCAAAATCAGGCACTACTCAATCTAGATTGACTTTCTTCTCATCAGACAGAATTCATTGTGGATGTGTTGTATGTGCTGTGTCACTGGTCCTCCACCATTGAGAAGGTCCCATGACATGGCACCAGGTGCGAGTGTGATTAGTGTGGCATGTCACGGGACCTTTGAAGGGTTTAGCCGATGACCAGTGTATTTGTATCTGAGACATTTACATGTTTCAGATAATAAAAGGTATGATTAGGGAAAAAGGGAAGATATAAAGAAATACCACAAATGTCATCAAGATAGTTGGACAATTGTTGCAGTGGCATTCTCTCTGTTTTATCAAAATGTTCTGGTTTAGCTTTTGTCTTTTGCACTAGCTGATTTAGGTAAGATCATTTGATTGCTTTTTGGAAAACCAATTACAAATAGCTACACATTCAAGATATAAATAGATGCCAAGCTTGATTCTGCAAATTGTGCCGTTGGTGCTGAATACAGTGTTCTGAGCTATGCATTAAGCAATACTCAACCAAGCACCATGAAGTGGCAGCAGACTTCGTGCTTCGTGCTTGGTTACCCTGCTCACCATTGACATATCCGGATTTAGACTATTGTAGTCTGAAGGAATATTCCTCTCTCTAAGCCCTAAAACTCCTTGCCTCATCCTTAATCAGCTACATGCAGGCCCACACATTCATACGCAAAACTCACCCATTATGCGGGTAAAGGGTGTGTGTGTGTGTGTGTGTGTGTGTGTGTGTGTGTGTGTGTGTGTGTGTGTGTGTGTGTGTGTGTGTGTGTGTGTGTGTGTGTGTGTGTGTGTGTGTGTGTGTGTGTGTGGAGACGAAGACAAAATGTTCAAAGCTTTACTTTGACCTCAATTTCTGTGCATGCCTTGCTGACTTATTAAGGTAGTCTGTGAAACGTAATACTTCGGAGAGTAGCATTCTCTGAAAGTAAAGGATTGATTATGTGTGGGATCAAATATTTAAATAGCTGCTAGAATGATAGGGATGGTATATCGCTTTGTCCAGTAATCTGTAGGGTTGCAGCAGAATATATATATATATATATATATATATATATATATATATATATATATATATATATATATATATATATATGTTCAAATAAGAAAGCAATTTAATTTCAGTAAGCATGCAAAATCTTGGACTAGTTATATCAGAAACAAAAAATGGATGGAGCCAAACGCTCCAGACCACAGTAAACAGGGAGGGCATCCCTGACGGGGAGGGGAGCCTAGGGACGTCACTGTGGACCAGCCAGCAGGTGAAGATAAGGACCGGGGTTAAGATGGTTAAAGTTACCCTCTGAGAGACACTTGGGATGCTGAAGATCAGAATTATAAGAGGGGGATAACCAATTGAGTCCTCAAAAATAACCAGTCATACCTTGATCAATATGACAGAGCCAGTGAGGAGGAGGTTGGTTCTATCTTCTGGAATATGTAAGTAGCCTAGCAGAGTTCTGGACCAGCAGTCAATTGGACGGGTACCGACACACTGACACCAGTACATTATCACCTGAAAGCATTATCACCTGAAATCCTTGAAATGTCCCAGGAAGCCTCCAGGCAGGGGACCAGATCTTGGAGGTTAATGGGGACAGCCTGGTAGGAGTCACAAGTGAGAGGTAATCTTGTATTTTAGCCAAGTAAACAGCATCTATACATTTGTAATTACTCTGTCATAGGTGAAATTATTCAAATATGATGAATTACTGTTAACTCCGTCTATTGACAAGAATGTGTGTGTGTGTGTGTGTGTGTGTGTGTGTGTGTGTGTGTGTGTGTGTGTGTGTGTGTGTGTGTGTGTGTGTGTGTGTGTGTGTGTGTGTGTGTGTGTGTGTTTGCATTTGAAGAGCTGTGGATGTCTTGAGGGGAGCTTCTGCAACGAATCACATGCGACTTCTGATTGCCAGAGATGAAGAGGCCAAGTAAGTGCTCTTCTACTGAGAGAACCCTTAAAGAGTGTTCCACTTAAACAGGCCCTTCAATCGCACCACAGGGACAACACCAACACTGTTGCCAATATTATTAACACACATCAGTTTTAGACCTACAGTAATGACCCTATGGTGGTCCTCACATCATCACAGTCGCTGTGGCTGTTGTTAGCATTGCCTGTTTACCTGTAGAAAGGAGGTCAGCCCCTCGTCAGCTGTCACAGCTCTGATTGTGATGGTCGTCCCGCAGCTAAGCAAAAAGGTTTTGACAGGTCACATGACAAAGCTAATGCATTAAAGGCCTTCGATACTGCAGCCCACCTTTCTGTGTCCCCTTCAGGGATGAGCCTATCGTCCAGGATGGGCTTCATAGGTCAGGTACTCCAGAGGCAGATTGGGAGGGAAACACATCCGTTTTGAGGCGATCACTTTTATTGATTGAACATAAGGTGTTGTATCAGTGCACCTCTAACTACAATAGCTCTATGGGTCTCCTCTACAGATATAGCGCCAACAAAGGCAGCTTGGCTGGCGTGATGGGGGCAGAATTAGTCTAGTGTAGTGCCTCCAATCACGCAAACCTCAGGGGGTTAATCGGAGCTCTCTGTATTCACCTCCGTAGCCAGAGCAGGAGAGAACTTACACTGATGCGTAAACGCTAAGTTGCATGGATTTTGTCCCTTCTACATATTCACGTGCATGGATGGATGGCACAGGTCACACATGAAACACCGTGCTCTCTGCTTGTTGGGTTGGTTGGTACCCTCTCCACACGGTCAGAATGGATGCACTCCATGGACCCAGACCAGGGCCTGACAGCAGTCTGAAAGGCCCTTCAGGCATTGCACGGATACGCACTGCAGAAGAACTAAATACACTTAACCAGGGAACTAATTAATTATACTATATCATACTACTACTACTATGCTAATACTACAATACTATTGTACATTTACCACCTTACCTTTGACTTCACTGCACAGTGCAGGAAGAGAAGAACTTGCATAATACTGGTACTGGTCCGTGCATATCTTATCTTCAGTCCATCAGTCCTGAGTGGTTAACATTGGTAGCGAATCACTGACTGACATAAGGGGACCACATGTTTCTGTTTCATGCCCTAAATAGGAGAGAATTTGCTGAGCTACTTGAAAAGTATGGATCCAACAGCAGCACGGGATCAACACGAAACTCTCCCATTCAAGTGCAAGGTTGGTGGTTCCAGGTTTTGCATTGTATTCTACATTCCCAATAACCCCATCTTCTGAATCTGCTGCAGCCGACGACTGCAGTCACACATACAACTGATTCCTACAACTGCTTTCCTTCACCTTATTGATCTCTGCTTCTTGTGTGATTTGTATTCATAACCATTGTATGTTCCAGCCACTTGTGGCTCCTTTCCACCTGCCAGGCCTTCATTGGAAATAAACAATAGTTGTTAATGACTTGCCTGGCCTAAAGCCTAAAATGAGCCACGGTTCTGCCCTTCCTGGTTAGTAGGCGGGAGGCTTCCAGAAGTAAGATAACTCTTGACAGGGTTCTGTCCCTCTAACTGGCTCTGCAGCTGCATGGATTACTGCAGCTCAGCCAGCCGGGGGCACGGGTGGAGGGGTTTAGGGAGTCCTGATAGTACGATTAGGGTTAGAAGGAGAGAAGGGCGGGATGGACTGTATATTGTATTCCTAGAATATCTCAGCTATAGGATTTAATTTCATGATCGATATCAGTCAGCGTTGAGTACAGATATATCCAGGGTATTGTTTACTACGAGCTAGAGCGACTTTAAGCTTCCATTGAAGGGATAAGTCTCCTTTCTGAAGCCTTCACATTGCATCAGGACATCCATGCCTTGATTGTGGAGATCCTCAAACACACTGAGCGTGTTTGAGGTAGCTTGACCCCTCCTCCTCTCCCCCTGACCTCCCGCCGGCCCGCCGGCTGAAGGAACCAGACCGCTGGAGAGCACGTCGTCGGGCTCCTCGTCCCGGTCCCAGAGCCCGCTGCTCCTGAGCCCTGCAGGGTCCCAGAACGCGTACGCCAGCAGCGGGGCGCTGATGCGCTCCCTCAGGTACCAGCGTTGGTGTTTGCTCTGTGCGGCCTTGGTTATGGTTCCTCGTCCACGCACCACTAGGGGGTTTAGCGGACCCCTTCCATCCTTGCGGACCCTCCTTGCGACCACCGCAAGGGCCGACGTGCGCCTCCCATTAATTGTAACCAGTTTTGGTTCTGCGTATGGTTCTAGTGAGCGGACCAATCAGAGCCCTTGTTGCTGCGTCGCCTCGACGCAGCAACAAGGGCTCTGAGGCTCTGAGGCTGCGTCGAAGGGTCTGCGTGGTCACTGCGATGCGTCGGCCAGGAACCATAACTGAGCCTTACGCCAGCACGTCAGCACGGTGACACCCAAACCAAACGCTGTTGGTGTGCTCGCATCCCCCAGCCACCCGGGGGAGGGGGTCATCCAGCTGATCACCCTGGCACACGCCAGCAGCCTTGGGATCACGCTGGGAGGGGGGTCCAACCGCCCCGACGGGCCTGCAGTCTTCATCCAGGAGGTGCTGTCGGGGGGAGACTGCCATCGGGTAAGCAGGGGGGGTTTGGTGTGCCTGCACGTAAAGTACTAGATTGGCAGGTCCAGGAGAAGAGTTGTGAGCTTACGCAGAGTATGGGTCAGTAGGTTACAAAGCATTTATCCCTGTGACCGCCTTTGCCTACGTTCCAGGATTTTCAGAGAGATTACTTACATAATATTAATAATAACAATATTTGACTTTGTATCTGCATCAGGTCAGTCTAATTTCTAGTTAACCGGGACCGTGTCCAGGGGAATTAACCCTAGCGTCTGCGTCGCGATTTTAAGGACAGCACTTTTTTGGGGCCTATTAAACGTCAGGCTCAATGGCATCACTGGAGTTGAGGAGTACGAATGTTAGAGAAAAATGAAGACCAGCTGATTTGAACCCCATTCTCCTGCAATGGTTCAGGGCATCAGCTTGTGTTCTGCGCTGTGTCAGACGCAGACCCGGAACAATCACAATGCCCTTCATGCCTTTTCCTTCACCAGGGAAGTGGAGACATCACTCACTGGTTACACATGTGACTGATATGGAGCAGTTAATCTGCGCTAAGCCTAGCCTACATTAGTGAGCAGCACACTAAAAGCTGTATCTTTGTCCTTTGTTATCTCTCTTTTGACCTACTGTACTTTCCGTGCAGACTCACTTAGCGGGTTTATGACACCAGCCAGGTTGCTGTTGCGTCTGCATCTTGGCGGGCATCAACAGGACCGAATGTGCTGCTAAACAAACAAAGAAACCAAACAAAGTGCTTTGAAAAAGCGTACGCTAAAAAGGGAAACAAAGCAAAAGCCACCATGTCAGCGGTGTACTTACCCCTAGGACGGGCGTTTGAGGCCTGGGGACCAACTCATCGCCATCAACAAGGAGTCGTTGATAGGCGTCACACACGAGGAGGCCAGAAGCATGTTGAAGAAGGTCAAGCTCAGGTGAGGAACCGGCCCACATGTATCAATGACGGCCTCGAGAACGAGTTACAGCAATGAGTTCAGATACGTTAATAGAGGATTTCAGCCCAAATGGTGAAAGTGAGGTTCAATGATCACAGTAGGTCCGGCTGCAGTTATCAAGCAGGCAAGGCAAGGCAACTTTATTGATATAGCACTTTTCATACACGAGGCAGACTTAAAGGTCTTCACATAGAAACATAGTCATACAGTACAATGAAATAATAAAATAAAATAGATAAGTAAAAGAAAACAATGGCAAAGTTAAAAAGAAAGTGCAATGTGTTTAAGATGTTGCAGAAAGCGAAAGCAAACATACAATAAAATGAAGTAATAACATAAAATAGATACATCTCCAACTATTCTTGAGCTTGATATCCAGGCGTTAACATAGTGTGAACGTTGTGGGGAGACCCAGTGTGGGTGTGTCACCGTGTACCCCGCTGTCCACGCTCTCCTCAGCCAGGACAGCGTGGTGGAGATAGCCTTTATTCCGGGTAAGGGCTCCTTCCCCAGCAGCTCCTCCCTTCACAACGGGGCACAGCGAGCAGCGGGCAGCAGCTCAGGGTCCGCACGCTACAGACCTCCCCACCGATCCCCCGAGGTACCCCCACCTGGTGTTGGTCGCTGTGTCTGCTCACTGCCACCATACTGATGTTGATGAAGTCATTTACATGTATATTCTACATCCATTATACATTAATCAGCTGTAATGCTTATTGTTACAACTAAGATGCTTTGATCAGTCTGTCATTGTTTAGATTTTTGTGGTCCAGAAATGAAAACGCAGATGTCAATTATTAATTTGTTCATTGTAGTGCAAACTCACCTATTCTTTTATTGTAATTGAATGCAATTAATTCCAAATTCATACTGCCAACCACAATAAATCTTTCCTTAAACAGAATACTGAATAATTGTACTGTATGTAATGTGCTTGTATGTGTCCCTGTACCTTTAAACCATAACTTTTCCTTGTCCTATCCATGTCTCTACGTTTAAAGAGTCATCCAGAGGAAACAGCAACCGTCTCTTCTTCTTCCCCTGACATCTTCCCACCAGATATTAACATTTCAGGTACAAATCAACTCTTTTCAAATGGAAGGGATTAGCATTCATTGTTGCCAGATCAAATAGAGAGTTTGGATTCTCAATCACAACTTAAAATCTGCCCAACCCAATGAAGACTAGCCCAAATCATAACTTTACCAGATACATGTTTAAAAAATTAAAGTAATAGGCTACATATGTTTCATCGCAGACACAAACATCCCACAGATACAAATTTAGTTCGTATGTATCTCGAGGACACTTCCCATCAGCTCATAGCAAAGCCCGTTAAAGGTGCCCACCTGAGCAGGTTGTCGGGTGGGCCTGCACTGCACAGACACCTGGGGAGATGGACCCAATCCTATTGGCCCAGATTAGGCTGGAGCCAAGGACCTCCTACCGTCTCGCTTACTGCCTGCTTCAGTCAGCAAATCCACCAACCGTTTCACTGAAGCCACTGCCTTTGTTTGTGGCTTTACCTCTTGGCACACATCACTAGTACATCAGCAATCCCAGTTATGGTGTCTATCCCCCCACATTCATACACTCACTGGCACACACAAACATTAACACAGGCACACACACACACACAGACATTGTACAACTGCGTTGGTTGATTTAAATCGGATCATACTGTACTATATTTAAATATGACACAGAACAGAATCTATCATCAAATTGAATTCTGTATTCTCCCTCCCGCTCTACCTCAGTAGAGCTGTGGTCTGGGACGGTAGGTGGGTTTGCGTGACTACTGCGTCGAAACATAATTCCCGTGCTGTTGTGTCACAACAGGAAGCTGTCAGAGGCGTGGCGCCGAGCCGGTAGAGAGACAGGCTTAAAGCCTCCTGCTACCCAGGGGGGGGGGGGGTCCTTATCACAGCAATAGGCTCATACTCTTAGCAACAACCAGCACTCTCCCACATGCACGCTCATACATGCACATGCACACACACTCCCGCGCGCACGCACACACACAGCCTGCAATGGTGGGAGCTAGCAAACACACAAATCTAGGACAGGCAAACTCATCAAATTAATATTGAGCATTGCCTCTTAGCCTCTCCCCCTCTCACACGCCGGCTCACTCACTCTTCACACATTGACCCTTTCCTCTGATCTCCATAATCACATTCTCCCTATTTAATCATCTGTCACTCTAGGCTCAATGCCTTTTATTTTACCCTTCGAATTTATTTTTATCTTAATGTGTAATTTCAGCATATGGTTTTACCTTCAACTAATAATAGTATAGATTTAATAATATGTAATAATAAAACACTTCCAATTTATTTCTCTATTCATTTGTAGCCCATCTTTAAGCATTTTGGTTTAAATATATTTTCTGACAAATATGTTTAGATAAATGTATTTATATAACTTTCAGAGTTTGAGTGGTATTGGCTGATCTGTAGAGACAATAACACTCAGATTCCCCTTGTCATCATTAGCACGGGTCTAGTTTGTAACTTTGAATATCTCTTTAACTATCCATCATATCATTAATTCCCGGTATCTCATTGAGTTTGTCCTGGCATTGGGCCCTGATCTACTGACCCTGTCCTGAACCGTGCACTCTTCTATTCCCCCTGGGCCCTCCCCTGGTCCCCCTCCCTGGTCTCCCTCCCTGGTCCCCCTCCCCTGGGCCCTCCCCTGGTCCCCCTCCCTGGTCTCCCTCCCTGGTCTCCCTCCCTGGTCCCCCTCCCTGGTTCAGCCTCCGCTGCCAGTCAGAGCAGCACACCGGGGCCCAAGCCCAAGATCACCCTGGATCCTCACATACGGCTTCAGTTTGACAAGCTGGACCTGGTGAGTTCTGCTGTACCGCAACTTTAGGTCTATCAATATAATGACATTCATGTTCATCACACATATATCTCATGAATCATTTAGAATTGAATTGAATCATGTGACAAAAATACAGAATGTAGAAAAATATGTCAAAACTCTAAATTAGACAGACAGACAGACAGACAGACAGACAGACAGACAGACAGACAGATACTATACAAGCCAATATTTAAATGAGGGAGTGCTTAAACAGTGCATAAAAACAAAACACGTAGCTTTTCTATGTTTGTCTTCATCCATTTAGTGCTGGGCATATAGTTTGCTCTTCCACTATCGAGCTGTATGACTATAGCATGTGCTAATATACAAAGAGATAACACAACCTTCATATAGTAGAAAGTCTTACTTTTGCACTTATTTCATCTCTCATTTTGAAGGACCCTTCAGGCATTCTGTAGCTCTGACATTTCTCTGCAACAGCAGTTCCTTATCAATATACTGCTGGTCCTTCTTGCTGTGTGAGCCGTGCTCAGTGCCCTAAAATGGACAAGATATGGGTGAATAAAGAGAGAGAAGCAGAGTAACTAGTGTATATACTGTTATATGTGGCCCCAGGTCTGTGGTAATGGGCAGAAGGTTCAGTCATGCAGACTCTGTCCACTTGGGATGAGGGTTGATGTCGCTGTTGGCTGTTAGAGTCGGTATGTTCTTCCTCTGTTCTAGGCTTTGTTCTTCCTTGGTCTGGAAGTCACAGAGGACAAGAGGAGGCAGTTAAGACAAAGTCTGACCACGGACACCCAGGGAACGGTATCGTATGGAGGTGGGGCATGCAGCCGTTCACATTTAGACAGCAGCCCACACGCCCGCTCATGGATGGAGTCACATATCCCGCAGACAAACAAATACAACATTTGACGTGTTGAAATGACGACTGTTATGTATACTTTGGTACATATAATGCTCATTTTAGAGTAACATCTCACAATGGACCACGATGCATGAAGAGATCATATATTCATCTGAGGTCTTTAAGTGTTGCTGCTCGGCCATCTATCGGCCACTGGTGTGTTTGTTGGAACCGTCTTGGGAGCAGTCCATTAGAACAGGCTGGTCTGAGCTCGCTGCATCATGTTCTATAAGGAGAGTTGGCTTAGTCCATATGACAACGTGTTGCAATGAACTCTCCCAAACAGATTTTGTGGAGGCTACGCGGGAGATCTTCCAGGATCATTTGGAGGAGGCGGGTCTTGCACAGGGTCCCTTTATGTTCTCCTATCATGAAGCAGCAAGTTTGATGGACACTTCAGCCTTCCACTCACCTGTAAGTAACTGCCTTATCAGATTCATAAACATACACACATAACACTTGGGGATATCATCTGGGTTTTGGCTGCATACCAGCTGTGGAACAGCTTGTTGGATGCTCTCTAAATGTCTGGTGGCAGGAGCAAGGTACAACACACACGCACCATGAGAACGACCACTGTTGGTTTGTTCTCCTAGACGTACGAGTCCGAGTGCAGCTACAGCAGCGAGGACATGGAGCAGTTCCAGATGGAACTCAAGCAGCTGCAGAGCCAGATGAGGCAGCTCAAGGTCAGTGGAGGCACCACATCGCTGATCATCCATGATGTGAGCCTCCATCAACACCAGGACTATTCTAAATATAACCATTCTGGTTCTGAAAAGGCACAAAATGCAATGCAGCTAACTATGAAGATTATGATACAGCCACTACGTTCAGCAATGGGGTTTTCTGTCTTGCATGACGAACACTGGAGGGAACGGCCGTCATGTTCACAATAATCTGGTTCTAAAACATAGCTTTTATATTTTCATAGTTAGTTATTTGGACACAAGGACTTGCTTTAAGAGTGGTTTCTCATTGGTACCAACGAATAAAGTAGGTATTGTAGCTGCAGTCAGTACAGTTTCTTGCCAAGCTAACCCGTGTTTGACGGTAACGTTGTGACATCACAGGGGATGCTGAAGGACACAGAGGACAGTAAAAAGAGCCTTGAGGAGGAGCTCCAGAAAACAGCCCAGGTAAGGGTCCACACCAGGTATCTGCTCTGGGTCATGCACCAGACCCCGGGTGACCCCTAAGAAAAGGAAAGAAAGGCTACCAGAAGTAAAGACACCTAACCTCTAACCGCCTTCAAATAACTACCCCAAGGCCCTTCGGATACGGGGGCATGTGTTGGTCCACTCGCGCTTCGAGTCTCTGGACTTCCTTAAATCACTTCAAAATAAGAGTTTCTGGACTCTTTCTCTTCATACGCTTTACTTTTAAGTGTCTTTCCATATGAACAAAAAGAAAGTACCATTATTCAATAAGGTTCTATTTTAATAGCTGGTGTACTCGGCGTTAACTGTGAGCAAAAACACGGTTAGCAGTAGAAGACCTTTCCTGGTTGAAAGACAAGCTGAAACATCCTGTCCAGAAAAAAGGTTCTTAGGAAAGTGTCTTCAAAGGTTTGAATTAAAGACTGCATAGACTCATATAGACCACCAGCCCTGAATCTGCCCCGTTCAGTGACCCGGGCCAGGCTCTGTGCCGTCTCCCCACACGAGTTCTGCTTCAGCGCGACGGCTGGATGAGACAACATGCTAGACACAAGTCCAATCCTACCAAAGCGTCTTTTACATTTGACATTCAGGGGATTGGGCAGACGTTTTTATCCAAAGCGACGTACAACCCTTCGTTCACCCATTGACCCCCGACGGCGGAGTCAGCCCCCCAGGGCGACAGCCAGCGGGTCAGGAGCAGTCAGGGGGGGGCGTCTCGCTCAGGGACGCCTCCACACTCAACCGGCAACCGCTCTGCCTGCTGAGCTCCTGCTGCCCAACTAACCAGCCAACTCACTGACCCAATAGCTCAAGTTAACCCTGACCCCCCCCCCAGAAGGCCAGTCTGACCGTGGAGGAGAACGCCCGTCTGAGGGACCGTCTGCAGGCGGCGGCGGACGGGCCGCTGCCCCCGCCCAGCAGCGCCGAGCAGGACTACGAGGAGGTGATCGGGCTGCTGGAGGCCGAGATCAGGGACCTGAAGAACCAGCTGACCGACAAGAGGCCCCCACCGCGCCCCCTGGACCCGGCAGCCCCCCAGGTCAGACAGCCGGGGGCCCACTGCACACGCACCGCCGCAACCCACCTCTGACCAACCAGTGTCCCAGAGAACATGGAGCCGCACGTCCCTCAGTGGTTAGACCGCTGGTGCCTACGAAACATTAGGCTGTCTCTGCATAGGCCTACGGGACAGTGATAATTATAAAGAGTTATGTTAACATTAGGCTGTCTCTACATAGGCCTACGGGACAGTGATAATTATAAAGAGTTATGTTAACATTAGGCTGTCTCTACATAGGCCTACGGGACAGAGTGATAATTATAAAGAGTTATGTCAACATTAGGCTGTCTCTACATAGGCCTACGGGACAGTGATAATTATAAAGAGTTATGTCAACATTAGGCTGTCTCTACATAGGCCTACGGGACAGAGTGATAATTATAAAGAGTTATGGTTAACATTAGGCTGTCTCTACATAGGCCTACGGGACAGAGTGATAATTATAAAGAGTTATGTCAACATTAGGCTGTCTCTACATAGGCCTACGGGACAGAGTGATAATTATAAAGAGTTATGTCAACATTAGGCTGTCTCTACATAGGCCTACGGGACAGAGTGATAATTATAAAGAGTTATGGTTAACATTAGGCTGTCTCTACATAGGCCTACGGGACAGAGTGATAATTATAAAGAGTTATGTCAACATTAGGCTGTCTCTACATAGGCCTACGGGACAGAGTGATAATTATAAAGAGTTATGTTAACATTAGGCTGTCTCTACATAGGCCTACGGGACAGAGTGATAATTATAAAGAGTTATGGTTAACATTAGGCTGTCTCTACATAGGCCTACGGGACAGAGTGATAATTATAAAGAGTTATGGTTAACATTAGGCTGTCTCTACATAGGCCTACGGGACAGAGTGATAATTATAAAGAGTTATGTTAACATTAGGCTGTCTCTACATAGGCCTACGGGACAGAGTGATAATTATAAAGAGTTATGTTAACATTAGGCTGTCTCTACATAGGCCTACGGGACAGAGTGATAATTATAAAGAGTTATGGTTAACATTAGGCTGTCTCTACATAGGCCTACGGGACAGAGTGATAATTATAAAGAGTTATGGTTAACATTAGGCTGTCTCAACATAGGCCTACGGGACAGAGTGATAATTATAAAGAGTAATGGTTAACATTAGGCTGTCTCTATGTACGGGACAGAGTGATAATTATAAAGAGTAATGGTTAACATTAGGCCAACCAACACTCATTCCTGGCACTAGTTCAACCTAACAGAAGGTGCAGTGCCTTGGAGGTTTGATAGTAACGTCTGATGCGGTCTTCATCGTGTACAGGAGGACGTTGGTGATGTGAACCGCCGGCTTAGGGCTGTGGACTGGCAGCTCAGACGCTCTGAGTCCACCCGGAGGCAGCTGGAGACCTCCCACAACAAGCTGCTGGGGTTCGCCCAGGTTGGACAAAAACACTTGTTTGACTGCATGCGAATCATCTGAGACTTGACGTTAAGGGCTGCACTAATCCATATCGGTACAAATACAATACGCCACTGGGCAGCGCACTGAGACGCGATATAAAACGAGATGGATCAGAGAAGCACCCAGGCAGAGGCAATAGGCTCATCTTTGTGGTTTGTGATGAAGCTGCTAAAACATATTCCGTTGTGTTGTAATTTTCATGGCAGCTGGACACAAGATAACTGAGTAATAATATCTATAACATCGTCATCCTATTGCCCGTAACGTTGAATACGGATGGGAGCAGATATACCTCCATAAGCCACAAGATAATTTGAACAAACAAGGGAAACGTCTACTGCGACCTGGTTGGGACTTAATCCAGTTACGACCAGCCCATCTGTCGCGCAGCTCCCGCCACCAGATGCATTACGCCCTCTAGTGGCCAACACCACCGTCAAATTATTACATTTATTACATTTAGTATTAAAATAATAGTATCAAATTCATTTTATTGATTAGGGTGGTTTGAGAGCAAAAAATGTGTTTATAACGTGTGTTTACCTACTTTCATATTAAATGGGTATTTTATACATAATGGCGATACACAAAGGATAATAGAACATGGAGTGGAAGGCTTACCCACAGACTCATGCTGTGTCCTGCTCCTCACAGAACGTCCACAGAGTGCTGTCGGCTCCTTCCCCGGGCGGCGGAGAACACGGGTAAGGAAGACTTCCTTTAGGCCAGACCTTACCTCTCCACTGCCTCGGCCTCACCCAGGCAACGTGGCGCGTGTTCCCCATGTGACCCAGGGCCAGCGAGCCGTCCCCGGTGACGACCAGCCCCGACCCGGCCCTCCAGCTGGCCATGGAGGCAAAGAGGCTGCTGGAGAGAGTCTGTGTACTCAACACCGGAGACACGGGTACGACTGCCGGGAAATGAAACGGGCACGCACGCATTCTGAGCTAAGATCAACCTCAGAAATGTTAAGTTTACTACCCTTAATTATTTAAACAAAGCCAAAGGTAAATTACCAGCTAAAACCCATCTATTAATTGATATCGGTTACACACACACTATCTTATTAAAACTTAAAATGCAAAACCGTTAAGACCAAACCTCTTTTTGTTAGTTTGTTACTTCCTTCTCCCACTGGGTTTGTTCACGGCTTTACCTTTTTAAGGGTTAAGGGGTTAAGGGTCAGGTTTCTTTTGGTCAATGTGTTCATTGGTTCAGATGACCGATTACCGTTTCCTTCTTGTCAGAGGACGGAATGAACAGTAATACATCCTATTTTATTAGTTTCACTCATGACAGAGTAATTACAAATGTAACGATGCCGTTAACCTGACTGGAAATAAAAGATCACCTCTCAGTTGTGACACCTAACAGGCTGTCCCCGTTTACACACACACACACACACACACACACACACACACAGTGTTGAAATCCGTTAAATTGAATATGATTTGTCGCTCACAGCATCATGCAGCGAGGCCGAGAGCGCGGACGCCATGAACAGGAGCCCCCCCCCCCCCCCCCCAGTGTGAACCGTGAACACTGAGAGGCAGCAGTCATTCATGGTCGTTTGCCGTCTGCACTGACTGACTGACTGAACTGCTGGCTGCACTTACAAAGTAACTTCCTCTTAAAAATGAAAACCAAACCTGGGTTGTCGTCCTCTGTGCTTTGAAAGTTTAAACATTACGAGGAAAAAACGAAACAAAAAGATAATGGTCCAAAGGAAGGCCGGTTCTTTGTCTGATTTGCAGAGCAGCTTTCTCAACTCTTATATTAAAATAAATGTTCAAAATGACACTATTTACTATGTTTGTTTGATGCCACCTCAGGTCAACCATCTGAGGGTCGAACCACGTGAGGTTAACTACAGTCTGTGTCAGGTTGACACCACACTGAAGTCAGTTTTAACAGCGAGCTGCCCTCCACATCAACACCTCTCTCATGTGTACAGGCTCAATCCATTTACTGCATTAACATCCTAGCAGTCTTCCACTATGTTGATTAAACCATTGCAAGTGAATGGCCAATGTTTAATGCCAAAGTATGTTTATAAATGTCATCCTAGTGTCTTCCATTTCATCCAACATAGAGGCCAGTTCGTTTTCAGAGATCTGAGTATTGGGTATAGGTGATTATTGTTGATGGTCATCTTTCTACATCTTTACAATGACTTTGAAGTATGTATTTATTAACGCTACCATTATTCAAGCATCAGTTTCTATATAAATCACTGAAACAATTGTATTTAATGTGCTTGGAAATGTATAACCGTCAAGCACAAATTTGAAAATCCATCCCGTTAACCTAATTAGTATAATCTTATTTGCAACATTTGTGATTGAGGTCAACCATAAAAGGTAAAAAGGCTGATTTGGATTTTTTTTGACTGCATGGTTACATTTAATGAATCACAAAAATGATTCTCAAAGTTGGCTGAGGAAGGCATAAATCTGACGTCAGCTGGAAATGACAAGAGATCTCCTGTTAGGAGTTGCATTCTAAAAATGTGGAAAATGCTTAAAAAAACCAAACAGATGTTCCTTTCTGGAATCTACTTTGTGGCCTCAATTTCGTTATCATGCTACCATTTATAATAAAGGACTACACCAGAAATGGACTTAGTATTTCGATATATGAACCATTATAATGTCATTATTAAAGCATAATTGAGATGTTTCCTTTGCCAGAATCTATTGAAAAATTTGAGCTTCTAAAAGGAAACGGGTCAAATGTCCCATCTCCTCTCCCTATCCCAAGAACTGTACCGTGCATTGACCTGGGGCTGTCTGGACCTAATCAAAGTTTAATAAGGCATGAACGAATGACCTATTGTATGAACGTCTACAAAACATCTGACGGCATTAACCAAACTATTTAATTTCTCCGTCTAAAGTCTTCAGTCATTTCAATGCTAATTCCATCTCTTGACAAATGAGGAAGGCAAAATGAGTGAATAAAATTACTTTTTTATTTTTATAATTAGAACTTATAAACATATAAAGCAGATGAAAGCCCAATAGTTACCGCACACCTTTTTGAACACAAAGGTTCCCAGGTTTCGATAGAAGACGTAGAAATAAGCCATTGTTTAAACAACGTGGCATCGTTCTCCGACGATGTGTCTACAGCGACCGCAGCTAAAGACACATCTAAAATAACACGATCCGTCTCTTATTGACCCACAGCGTTCCCGTTCTCCAAGTGTGACGCTCACACCTCGACCAGAATAAATAAAACCAAACCCACTTGCAGGCCCGCGGCTCAACGGGGGGGGGGGGCACACAGGCAGCACTCAGCCGTCAGCAGCCGTCCTCAGTCAGTCTGTGAGGGGGCGCTGGTCCACCAACGCCTTCAGGGAAAGCCCACGGGCGGGGAGCCCACACTGCAGGGGCTGCAGGGGAAGGCCCGGTCGTAGGAGCCAGGGGTCATGCCCATGATCCGGGGGTCCGAGTGGGGGGTCTCCTTGTTGAGGAAGTCGTCCTCTTCGTCCATCGATCGCTAGGACAGAGGAAGGGCAGTGCGTTTACCAAACAGAACCGGCACAGCCGAGCATACGGACCGGTTATTGACCCCGGTTAAGGAATACCCAGCATGCATCTCACCAGAGAGCGGGTTTCACTCTCCCCGTTTGTGGGTTCGATTTTTTAGGTTTGCGCACATGAAAGGTAGTCCTATGCTTTTTATCATTCCCACATCCACAAATTAGTCCAAACTATTGAAGTATCTGTAATATGATTGGACAAGGGGCCTCGTTCTTCTGCTTTATGTGAAACAAACTTTAATTGAAGAAGAGCGACAGTGACTTCAGTGAATAATTGATTCATAAGGTGAATAACTATGTCTCTAAACGGTATGGGCCAAGCGTTACGTAGCCAAAGGATTGCAGCCATAGTACTACTTTGTAACAGGGCTGTCCATTGTAGCTGGACCTCCAGCTGAGCTTTAGAGGGAAGACTTAAAACTGTACTCCCTGGCAATCCGGTTATTCACACACACACACACACACACACACACACACACACACACACACACACACACACACACACACACACACACACACACACACACACACACACACACACACACACACACACACACACACACACACAAAAGCTGCAGTGAATGGCTAAAGGCTCCCAAAAGGTCATCAATGCATATGTAGTAATTGCCCATCAGCCTTAACCCCTCACCAGTGTCTCCCGTTGGGCGACCCCCTCCTCCGAGTCCTCAGCCTCCTCCCACACCTGGTACAGGGGCTGGATGACACTACTGGACCTGCAGGGGGACAGCAAGCAGCCTACTGAAGACAGGAACCACACTGTGTGGAGGTGGAGGCAGACCCACGCCGTCCCACGGCGAAAGGTTGTTTTTAATAGCTAGAGGAAGTCGTTATATCATATCAATGATGGATACAATGTATACGTCTACATGCTCAGCGTTAGGGCAGTACCTCTTGAGCAGGTAGGGGTCAAAGGGGAAGAAGCTGTCCAGGGGGTTGGTGTTGGTGGCCACCGAGCCCCCCGCGTTGGAGCTGCGGACCACCGGCAGCATCTGGCGGTTGTTCTTCTCTATGACCGTGTAGCAGAACGCCACCTGGTACTTCCTGAGGAGAACAGGGTCAGCTACAGGGAATATAACACGTTCAGCTAGACTAACTATAACAGGGTACGCTACACTAACTATAACAGGGTCAGCTCCAGTAACTATAACAGGGTCAGCTACAGGGAGTATAACACGTTCAGCTAGACTAACTATAACAGGGTCAGCTACACTAACTATAACAGGGTCAGCTACACTAACTATAACAGGGTACGCTACACTAACTATAACAGGGTCAGCTACAGGGAATATAACACGTTCAGCTAAAGTAACTATAACAGGGTCAGCTCCACTAACTATAACAGGGTCAGCTACACTAACTATACCAGGGTCAGCTACACTAACTATAACAGGGTCAGCTACACTAACTATAACAGGGTCAGCTCCAGTAACTATAACAGGGTCAGCTACACTAACTATAACAGGGTCAGCTCCAGTAACTATAACAGGGTCAGCTACAGGGAATATAACACGTTCAGCTAGACTAACTATAACAGGGTACGCTACACTAACTATAACAGGGTCAGCTACAGGGAATATAACACGTTCAGCTAAAGTAACTATAACAGGGTCAGCTCCACTAACTATAACAGGGTCAGCTCCACTAACTATAACAGGGTCAGCTACACTAACTATAACAGGGTCAGCTCCAGTAACTATAACAGGGTCAGCTACACTAAATATAACAGGGTCAGCTCCAGTAACTATAACAGGGTCAGCTACACTAACTATAACAGGGACAGCTCCAGTAACTATAACAGGGTCAGCTACAGGGAATATAACACGTTCAGCTAAAGTAACTATAACAGGGTCAGCTCCACTAACTATAACAGGGTCAGCTCCACTAACTATAACAGGGTCAGCTCCAGTAACTATAACAGGGTCAGCTCCAGTAACTATAACAGGGTCAGCTCCAGTAACTATAACAGGGTCAGCTACACTAACTATAACAGGGTCAGCTCCAGTAACTATAACAGGGTCAGCTACAGGGAATATAACACGTTCAGCTACACTAACTATAACAGGGTCAGCTACACTAACTATAACAGGGTCAGCTACACTAACTATAACAGGGTCAGCTACAGGGAATATAACACGTTCAGCTAAAGTAACTATAACAGGGTCAGCTCCACTAACTATAACAGGGTCAGCTCCACTAACTATAACAGGGTCAGCTACACTAACTATAACAGGGTCAGCTACACTAACTATAACAGGGTCAGCTACACTAACTATAACAGGGTCAGCTACACTAACTATAACACGTTCAGCTACACTAACTATAACAGGGTCAGCTACACTAACTATAACATGGTCAGCTACAGGGAATATAACACGTTCAGCTACACTAACTATAACATGGTCAGCTACAGGGAATATAACACGTTCAGCTAAAGTAACTATAATAGGGTCAGCTCCACTAACTATAACAGGGTCAGCTACAGGGAATATAACACGTTCAGCTAAAGTAACTATAACAGGGTCAGCTCCACTAACTATAACAGGGTCAGCTACAGGGAATATAACACGTTCAGCTAAAGTAACTATAACAGGGTCAGCTCCACTAACTATAACAGGGTCAGCTACACTAACTATACCAGGGTCAGCTACACTAACTATAACAGGGTCAGCTACACTAACTATAACAGGGTCAGCTACACTAACTATAACAGGGTCAGCTACACTAAATATAACAGGGTCAGCTACACTAACTATAACACGTTCAGCTACACTAACTATAACAGGGTCAGCTACACTAACTATAACAGGGTCAGCTACAGGGAGTATAACACGTTCAGCTAGACTAACTATAACAGGGTCAGCTACACTAACTATAACAGGGTCAGCTACACTAACTATAACAGGGTCAGCTACACTAACTATAACACGTTCAGCTAGACTAACTATAACAGGGTCAGCTACACTAACTATAACAGGGTCAGCTACACTAACTATAACAGGGTCAGCTACACTAACTATAACAGGGTTAGCTACACTAACTATAACAGGGTACGCTACACTAACTATAACAGGGTACGCTACACTAACTATAACAGGGTACGCTACACTAACTATAACAGGGTCAGCTACACTAACTATAACAGGGTCAGCTACACTAACTATAACAGGGTCAGCTACAGGGAGTATAACACGTTCAGCTACAGTAACTATAACAGGGTCAGCTACACTAACTATAACAGGGTCAGCTACACTAACTATAAGAGGGTCAGCTACACTAACTATAACCTAGTCAGCTACACTAACTATAACAGGGTCAGCTACACTATCCATAACAGGGTCAGCTACACTAACTATAACAGGGTCAGCTACAGGGAGTATAACACGTTCAGCTACACTAACTATAACATGTTCAGAGGACAGTTTCACCGACTATAACATGGTCTGAGGACAACCTCACAGACTATATGTCATGACAAGGTCAGAGGAAGGTGAGAGACTTTCAAACAACCGGTTGGTTCTGACCTTGCTTATGACAGAGTAAAGATCAGACACACATCATGAACCACGTAGAGAACACGGTGGGACTCAGGGATCAGACACTCATCATGAACCACGTAGAGAACACGGTGGGACTCAGGGGTCAGACACACATCATGAACCACGTAGAGAACACGGTGGGACTCAGGGGTTACCTGGTGAAGGCAGCGAAGAGGTTGATGACGGCCGGCAGGCAGACGTTAAGCGGGTTCAGCTGACACATCACAACACGCTCAAGGTTCAGACCCTGAAGATAGGCCAGACCTACAACACCAACAACAGGAAATAAATCACACTGCATCCATCTGTGTACAACATATCATCTAGAAGTTAGAATCCTCAGAGCAATTCATTTGCATTCACTCCACCACTGTACTATACCGGGCCGTCTGATGTAGACCGTTACATTCTTAGCTTCAACACCCTGCTATGAGCTAGGAAGGGAACCACTGTTCCCTTACTAGTTGTGTTTTCAAGACTTTTCAGATTAGTAAGTAGGCCTACCAGGTAAGATGTACCAGATGTTTTGCGCTTGTAGCCCTCTTAGTAAGGACGGGAGCACTATTTTTAATGAATCATTTACAGAATATCAAATCATGTGGTGGTCGAATAATTTGTAAAAACTGAATCCTGACCAGATGGCGGTGGTAGACGTCCTGGTGGATTAACCAGCATTAAAACAATCCATCTTAGGCATTGGCATCCCTAGTGATTCAGTGTTTGTAGACAGTCGTTATTACAGACCAGGAATTACCAGACCTTTCTCTTTCTATTGCATTGCTACGCTTTAATATAGCGACAGACAGATAGGAGGGTGTAGGAGACAGGTAGGAGGGTGTAGGAGACAGAGGGTGTAGGAGACAGAGGGTGTAGGAGACAGAGGGTGTAGGAGACAGAGGGTGTAGGAGACAGAGGGTGTAGGAGACAGATAGGAGGGTGTAGGAGACAGAGGGTGTAGGAGACAGATAGGAGGGTGTAGGAGACAGAGGGTGTAGGAGACAGATAGGAGGGTGTAGGAGACAGAGGGTGTAGGAGACAGATAGGAGGGTGTAGGAGACAGAGGGTGTAGGAGACAGAGGGTGTAGGAGACAGAGGGTGTAGGAGACAGATAGGAGGGTGTAGGAGACAGAGGGTGCAGGAGACAGAGGGTGTAGGAGACAGAGGGTGCAGGAGACAGAGGGTGTAGGAGACAGAGGGTGTAGGAGACAGATAGGAGGGTGTAGGAGACAGAGGGTGTGGGAGACAGAGGGTGTAGGAGACAGAGGGAGGACCACGCGGGGGTCAAGCCGCGCGGCTGCCATCACCTTTCTTCATGTTGACCTCCAGGATGGCGCGGTGCCTGAAGATGAGTGCGTAGAACACGGCCTGGCACGCCGTGTAGAAGGGCCCGTGCAGCGTGACGTCGCAGCAGGCCTGGCGGCCGCCGGCGTCCAGGCTGTCGATGTAGCCGTGGATCCACTGCACCAGGAGGTCCACGCACGCTCGGACCGTGCTGGAGGGGGGGGGACAGAGAGATGATGAGCACCCACCTTCAGGTTAACCAGCAGCAGAGTAGAGAGGGTATCGGTGGAAAGGGTTCCATTGTTATTGTGGGATTTCTTAAAGGGGACATATTATACCAGGTGCGAGTGTGATTGGCCGATACAATCTGTCTCTGACATCACTAGTGGGCGTGTCCACCAGTGGCGGCTGGTGGTTTTTAAAGTGAGGGAGGAAGGAATTGGCCTGCCATTGGCCTGCTTGCACTGTTGGTGTATGGTGGCATAAGAATGTGAGACTCAAGTTGTTTCAGGGTGTTTTGGTGAACTACAAAATAGCAGGGAGGGAGTTATGTGAACAAAATGTATACAAAGCCACCAGTGGCATCACTGTAATTTGAGAAGGAAAGGATGCAAAGCATATTAGTCAAATCAGGCCTACTATTGATTTGTAAAAGTAAATAAAAAAATCTGGGCCTATTATTGGGCCTATTTTTGCCCTCACTGACTGAAGTTATTTAGCTATGTTTATTTTCAGTTACAATTGCTTGTAATGCTACCAGTAAGTCATGCGTACCTAGCAAACCATGTAGCACTCACAACACTGACGGTGCCATTACTTCTGATGACCTTGATTTTGGGAAGTGGTCTACCTCTTTCTGAATGAATGGAATGGTTTTTGTAATAAGACGTTAACAATGTCCTCCGTTTCCAATGTTTCCATTGTGCATTTAGGATCTCGCTATCGCAGATTTCACTTACTCTGCGTCTCTCAGACTGAGCACCGCGGCAATGCAGACCGGGTTTGTTATCGACAGCGTTGCCAGATTGGGCAGATTTCCCGCCCAATGATAATTTGTCCAGCCTAACATGGTTAAAAGTAGCCCAATTGGGTGGGAAATCGGACCAATCTGGCAACACTGCTCAACATCCAGGGATCCTGCTTATTGGTTCATAGCGCAGACGGATAGATTTTTGCGCGAATCAGACCCCTTAAGGTCCCACCCACTCAGAGGAGGATTTTCCTCCTCTCTTCCATTGAAACCCATGTTATCCACCGGCCGCCAGTACTTTCGGGAAAATGAATGGGAGTGGACGGCGGCGGAGGGAGGACGTTCCTCCCTGAAGTAATTGTCAATAGGCGATAGGGGGTGCTAATGTCCCTTTACCCAGGGAAACGAACATTATATATTCAAAGGCAATAAAGTAGTCATATTTAAGGGCATTAATTCATTACAATAGTCGGGGCAATCTAAATGTTTTATTCTCAACAATGTTAGGGAGGATCTTCCTCCCTCTCCTCAATGGAGAAGCCTCCACTGGTGTCCACCTAGATGCGTTCTGGATAGATCAGTCTACAGCCTACCCAGTGGACCGTAGCATAGGTTGCTCATCTATCCAGCACACATCTAGGTGGACACGCCCACTCGTGATGTCAGAAGAGGCTGATGACGGCTAAAAACTTTTATAGAACACGTTTTGTTTTTTATAGGTGTTAACAGACTTAGTACAGAGCAGGCACTCGCGTCTAGTTTCAGCACCTTTCCAATGACACTCCCTGGTGGTACAATATGTCACCTTTAACGCATGCACAGAGAGGGACAGGGTGCTTACACCACGGGCAGGAAGCTGGCCCGGGCCAGGAGGCTGCCGATGTAGCCCGCTGCAGCCTGCCGCAGCACGGGGGCGAAGGACGGGTTCTGGAACACCTTCCACAAGTGCTCCAGGAAGGCCTCGGCCAGCGCCTGAGAGGACCAATGAGAGGGCTGCATGAGGGATGGATTATTACTGACCATCATGAAGGTCGTCCTCTTGATGAATGCAGCCGGTCAAACGCTTCACACATGGACGCTGGACGGATGAAATAACCCCATCGACTCGCAACGATTGGACACGGTCGGTAGAGTTAGAGAAGTTCTAAACCGAGTAATGTTGGATTATTTCCAAAGGGATTTATTTTGTTGAACGATTTTCTAAAAAATAAAATTATGCCAATTACAATTACATTTAGGGAATTTATCAGTTAATACACACATTGACACACCGACGGCAGAGTCAACCATGCAGGGTGACAGCCAGCTGGTCAGGAGCAGTTAGGGTTAAGTGTCTCGCTCAGGGACGCATCAACCCTCAGCTAGGAGGAGCTGGGGATCGAACTAGCAACCTTTAGGTTACAAAATGATGCGGCAGCCATTTCACACGGACCATCCCCACGGGTCCACTCCTCCTCCAGATCCCAGCCGTTGAGGAACAGCGTGCTCCGAACACTCACCACCCTGAAGCTGCAGAGGTAGAAGAGGATGTACTGCACGTGGCACGAGGCGTGCGTGGGCAGGATGAGCTTGTCAAAGATGGACAACAGGTCTCTGAACAGCTCCTTGGTCCTCTCCACGTCCAGCGCGCCTACGGACAACACGGCAGCAGAAGGTCGTGTTGGTGACCTTCAACATGTACTGTAGGTCAACACCCGTCGAGCGACGTTCTGTACCAACAAATAAATAGACCGGAGACATGCCAGCAGCCTCCTCCCTACACCTGTCACGTCAGAACGTGCGTGTGTGAATATTCCGGGGGGAGGGGCGATATCCTTTTAGGGCCCGTCCACACGGAGCAGTGAAAGCGCATAAGTCTTGTGCGTTTCGGCCGACCGTCCAGACGGAGCTGGCGAACCCGGTGCCCGAAACCGCACATTTCTGAAACCGTGTCCGAGGGTGGTTTCAAATCTATCCGGACCTATGCGGTTTTGTGTTAGGATCCGTGTGGACGCCTGAAACGCAAACGATGACGTCGTTAGCCCCCCACCAGCTGGGGGACGTCAGAGTTGCGTTGAATTTTTTATTAATTATTTTTATTTGCATTCTTTTTGTAGCTTTGAATACAGCCCCTTGATCTATTTAATTACTAACTGTACATTAAAAAGTATTTCTGCTCAGTTTAAAAGGTTGAATCTCCTCGTGACCGTATGTTTGTATGCAGCGCGCAGGCTTGATGCGCTCCACTTATTTCTGTGGAGAACCAGCGCCTTGAATGTTTACTACAGCTCGATGCGGTTTCGCAATGACTCCGTCTTTACGGAGATATTCCTGAACCGCATAAAACTAAACCGGGTCTCTTTCGCCCGTTTGGGCTCCGTGTGGACGGGGCCTCAGTTACATGGGTTAAGAGGTGAAAGGCGTCCTTATGAGGTACCTTATATATAGTTTTTTCAACATAAAAGTCCACCGCATCTTTCCTCATTTATTTGGGGAACAAATGCACATGTTTTAATAAATTGGAGGGGCTGTATCCACCGTGACTCTTTCAACATCAACATCAACATCTACTGGAGAGAGGACTCACCGTCAGGTGATCGGGTTATTGGTTAACCCTTACCTGTGAATGGTCTAAAAGCGTAATGTTCTGATACGGGCATGCGCAGTCCCCCACAACAGAGTCGATGCGCCCTTCTGTCCCTGTGCGCTGTGTGAGCCGTCTGGGTGTGGTCACCCCCCCCCCCTCACTCACCCTTGGGCAGGCAGCTGTCTCTGATGTAGCTCATGGTCACCATCATCAGGGAGTCCAGCTTCTCGGCCATGGGGTGGGCGGTCAGCCCCGAGCCCTGCTCTCCAGCCTCGTCCTCGTCCTGAGGCAGGGGACACACACTCAGTCAAAGGGAGGGACGGACACACAGCTTCAGAACGACAGATCGCCTCCACATGTACCAGAGACACACCAAGAGCCAGGAGACCTCTGGGTTAAACAGAGCAGCAGACCTACAGGACGCCTACAGGACACCTACAGGACACCTACAGGACGCCTACAGGACACCTACAGGACGCCTACAGGACGCCTACAGGACACCTACAGGACACCTACAGGACACCTACATACAGGACACCTACATACAGCCTACATACAGCCTACATACAGCCCACCTACAGGACACCTACAGCCTACAGGACACCTAGCACACCTACAGGACACCTACATACAGCCCACCTACAGGACGCCTACAGGACACCTACATACAGTACACCTACATACAGCCCACCTACAGGACACCTACAGGACACCTACAGGACGCCTACATACAGGACACCTACATACAGCCCACCTACAGGACGCCTACAGGACGCCTACAGGACACCTACATACAGCCCACCTACAGGACACCTTAAGGACGCCTACAGGACACCTACAGGACACCTACATACAGGACACCTACAGGACACCTGCAGCACACCTACAGGACACCTACAGGACACCTACATACAGGACACCTACAGGACACCTACAGGACACCTACATACAGGACACCTACAGGACACCGACAGGACACCTACAGGACGCCAGCACGCCTACAGGACGCCTACAGGACACCTCACCTAGGGGACACCTACAGGACGCCTACAGCACCCCTACAGGACGCCTACAGGACACCTCACCTAGAGGACACCTACAGGACGCCTACAGCCCACCCATGAACCCTCCAGAGAGGAGAGCCCGTTCAATTCTACTCCCATATTGACATTTTTATTTTTTAAACATTTTGCAAACAAAAAGCGCTATAAACAACCTAGAATTAATCTGAAGCCTGAAAGGTAGCATTGTTTAAAATATATGGGATCAAAAACAATCAAATAGATCTGACTTTTCCAGAGTTACACCTTCAATATTCTCCCTACTGTCACCACCTGATGGTTATTGGCCATCTCATGTCCAATCACACGGGCCTATGTCCAATGACTGCGGAGTCAAAGGGACGGAGGACCAACTGGTCCACGTTACCAGTTGATCCTCAGTCCCTTTGACTGAGTCCAGGGGACGGGGACCAACTGGTCCACGTTACCAGTTGATCCCCCTTTGACTGAGTCCAGGGGACGGGGACCAACTGGTCCACGTTACCAGTTGATCCCCGTCCCTTTGACTGAGTTGAGGACCAACTGGTCCACGTTACCAGTTGATCCCCCTTTGACTTTGAGTTGAGGACCAACTGGTCCACGTTACCAGTTGATCCCCCTTTGACTGAGTTGAGGACCAACTGCTCCACGTTACCAGTTGATCCCCCTTTGACTGAGTTGAGGACCAACTGCTCCACGTTACCAGTTGATCCCCCTTTGACTGAGTTGAGGACCAACTGGTCCACGTTACCAGTTGATCCCCCTTTGACTGAGTTGAGGATCAACTGCTCCACGTTACCAGTTGATCCCCCTTTGACTGAGTTGAGGATCAACTGGTCCACGTTACCAGTTGATCCCCCGTCCCTTTGACTGAGTTGAGGACCAACTGCTCCACGTTACCAGTTGATCCCCCGTCCCTTTGACTGAGTTGAGGACCAACTGCTCCACGTTACCAGTTGATCCCCCTTTGACTGAGTTGAGGACCAACTGCTCCACGTTACCAGTTGATCCCCCTTTGACTGAGTTGAGGACCAACTGGTCCACGTTACCAGTTGATCCCCCTTTGACTGAGTTGAGGACCAACTGCTCCACGTTACCAGTTGATCCCCGTCCCTTTGACTGAGTTGAGGACCAACTGCTCCACGTTACCAGTTGATCCCCCTTTGACTGAGTTGAGGACCAACTGCTCCACGTTACCAGTTGATCCCCCTTTGACTTTGAGTTGAGGACCAACTGCTCCACGTTACCAGTTGATCCCCCTTTGACTTTGAGTTGAGGATCAACTGCTCCACGTTACCAGTTGATCCCCCTTTGACTGAGTTGAGGACCAACTGGTCCACGTTACCAGTTGATCCCCCTTTGACTGAGTTGAGGATCAACTGCTCCACGTTACCAGTTGATCCCCCTTTGACTTTTAGTTGAGGACCAACTGGTCCACGTTACCAGTTGATCCCCCTTTGACTGAGTTGAGGACCAACTGGTCCACGTTACCAGTTGATCCCCCGTCCCTTTGACTCAACCTGTAGACGTTACCATGTCGAAGAGTCCTTCCTCGGTGAGCTCGCTCCGGTGCTGCATGCTTCTCTCCTCTGCCTCCTCGATCGATGCCCGTGGTGCGCTCACCTGGGGAACACTTTAATTAAGACCTCAGGAGACCCGGCAGGAACACAGGTTAGGTGATCACCACGGCACACACAATTAAAAAGGAAAAAAAACTGCTTTGTTGTAAACTATGGGTCAGCGACATCCATCTTTGTCCCGAGGAAAAGATGAGTTTGTATGTCAGACTTAACATACTTAAACCATCAGATGGATGGTTTAATTTAGACACCCAATGAAATAAGCTGCAGAATGTTGGCTACTTGTTACCTGGTTAGTGAAAGTAACACAGGAACGTTAACTGCTTGATTCCTGGAAGACTGGCAGCCTAACAATAGTTTACATGCAGGCTGTTTAGATGGATCACATGAACCCAGATTTCTTTCCATCATGTATTAGCTCAGCCATACTTACTAAATTCAAACACTGGTCAATATTAACAATTGTTAAACAATTGCAAACATTTATGGAACACATTTTGTTTTTTATCGATATATACAGACTCATAATACAGAGCAGACACTCACGTCTATTTTCAGCATCTTTCCAATGACAATTTCCAAGACATCTCTCTGAATGGTTGGGATGTACACAGTCACCCTCAGAAGGTTGTGGACATAACACTCCTGTAGAACAATCATTAAGACAGTAAAGTGTAAGAAAATATATTCATGAAACCAATTATTATGATAATTATTGATGGTAATGACAATGGACAAAGGCCAAAAAACGTTCCTGATGCTACCGTTCACCAAGCAATGTGATCTGAAGATAGCCGTCAGGAAGGACGTTTGAGGGTTGTTCACATCTCACTCACCAAGGTTCTGGAGGACTTCTGCACGAACGGGAACTTCTCATTTAAAATGGGCACCAGGAAGTGACTCGTGCTGTGGGGACAGAAGGAGACGCCTGAACACTCAGAGCGTACTAATCAATAAGAGACGAGGGTCGTTCAGCGACGCCTGGGGCCAGACGGAGAGGGGACTCACGACGGGACGTATCTGAGGATGACCTGCAGGGCCTGGTGGCAGTGGCCGAAGGTCCTGGCAAGGTCTGGAACCAAACAGAGAGATGAGGTCAGACGCAACATGTGGAACGTGTAACCAATACAGAGCATGCCGACAGCTTTAATAAATTCAGCGTGGTAATAATTGCATTGAATCAATAAATCACAATAAAATCCAAAAGCAATCTCAATAAAATGTGTCACCATAAGGTTATTTTCTTTTAGGAGAGAGAATGCATTGAAGTGAAGCTTTGTACATACTTTCATCTTCATCATCGTCTGAATCCGAGATGTCCACACCGCCTTCACAGATTTTAACTCTCTCTGAAAGACGAAAAAAAGTATTAATAGACAAGCAATTGACGGCATCAACAACTCAGTAATGAAAAGGAACAACGCTCAACCTTCATATTCACAAAGGGTTACGTGAATCTAAATCATTCCAATCTGTGGAATTACTGATGTGCCGGTAAAGGGTTGAGCTGCTATATGAAGTTCTATGGAGCTTGTCTACATACTGCTGAGCATCAGAGTCAAGCCCAACACCAGGAGCTGGGGGAGCTTGTCTACATACTGCTGAGCATCAGAGTCAAGCCCAACACGAGGAGCTGAGGGAGCTTGTCTACATACTGCTGAGCATCAGAGTCAAGCCCAACACGAGGAGCTGAGGGAGCTTGGCGTTTCAGTGGTGAAACATTTGCGTTGAAGAGCAAAACATTCCTACTTCAATAATAATGTAAAATATCTGACAAACTAAAAAATATAGGTCAGACTAAGATGGTGTCGACATCCAAAGCAAGCTTCATGTTTGTTTGTGGCGGACTATCTACTGAACAACCAAAGGGTGCCTTACTGGGAATGAAGTGGGAAACAACCATTTTGAGGCAAGCACAGAGGAAGACTGTTTGGGCTGACACCAGGTTCCCCAGGAAGGCGAGGTACTCCTCTATGACGGCAGGACTACGGCCCAGCCAGGGCAACCTCTGGGGATGGGCCACCACACACACATCATACACGGTACAACGCCATGGATGGATTCCACACACAAACATGATAAGCATGCTTATTTTAATAAGACTCAATAGAGCATCTATTTTTGTTAAAAATTATAATAAAAATGGAGGGGCTCAATTTCTTTACACTTTTCATAATCTAAAGCATTTTGGGGTAAACAGCATGCTGGAACATATCCTCCATCGAGGAAAGGTGGGAACCTTGATCATTTGGAAAGTAATTAAAGTTTTTAGAAGCCATAAAGTAAAAATACTACAACTTTGTAAAATAGCAGTAAATGTAAACATAGCTAAAAAAAAATTATCATTTAAAACAAAAAGCAAAACAGCATTTCAACAAAATTTAAAAGATACAAGATACAATTGTATAAAAATACTAATATATAGAAATTTTCCGTTGGCTGCTGCTTAAAACAATCAACAGATCCAGCAGATCTGTTGGGCCAGCACGATATAAACTTGGTTGCCTTTCGAATAAGGCAAGAAAATTGTACCAATAGTGCAGTAATAACTGCACTGTAACTGCACTGTAACGCATCATTTTCTATATCTACTCTAAATCACACGGGAAGCCAATAGAGTGAGGCTGGAGTTGGAGTAACATGGGACTATAACTCGTTATGCTTTTAACAGCCTGGAAACCAGGCTGTTAGATTTTGTTGAACCCTAGGCAAGTCATATCAGCTTGGTTAAGGCAAGTGAGAAGGGAGTTACTTTACAGTAGTCTAAACAAGGAGGATGGAAGTATGAATTAGTAATATACTACTTGGCAGGTTTAAATAGGAATGGCTGATGAAACTAAATGAGCAGAAACATCATATTGTAAAATATAGGAATAATCTCGCAGCTATTCAAGAAATGATTTCCCAAGTATATACTCACCAAAATTGTGTGGATAAGATGTTCATGGTCCTTGCCGAGCAATGTCACACAACTACGAAACTCTTGTAGCCAATTTATGATCTGCCCATCCTGTAAGATAGGCTATTTAAATCCAGGGGAAACTGCACCAATCACAAATGTTAAAAGTATATGATTAACACAAGTTGTATTTACCTTGATATCTGGATCTGACAACTGGTGCTTCAGCAGTTCGTACTGTTGCAAGTCGCCCTTCATTTAAAATGTTTTCAACAAGTAAACATTAATATTCAACGACAAAAGGCTTGCACTTAATTGAGCAGCTTTGTTAAACAAACATACACTTCCACGAGACTGAGGTAAATTAAATTCACAATAAGCACATTGAAAATGGTTTACAGCTTAAAATATCAAGCTTCAACGGGCATGAATATACTATAAATACATGTATATAATAGGAGCGTTGGTCTAACGTTACCTGTTTGTATTTAGCTAACGTAGCAACAACACTCCCTCCGAACCGTACGGTCTTCGTAGGAGGGGTGTTCAGGAAATCCCGGCCATCGATCTCCATGCTTTATAACTCACTTATTGCGTTGATACAGTAGTCGTTTCTTTTCATTTGTAAAAGGAAGTAATAAACTCCGGCGCTTTGAAAAAATAATTGAACTAGTAGTGTATGTTTACTTTGGTCATGTCCTTTAACATGAACTACATTATCGAGCTTCAGTAGAAAATACGACTTAATGAGATAGTCGTCCACGAGCGGAAACAAAAGACACCATCAGACGGGGTATTAATGGTCCATATCGCCTCTTGCTTCGTTGAGTTACATATTACTCTCCGTGGCTAAACACGATGCACGCATTCCCATCTGTGAACACATTTTTCCTGTAACGTGACTTCCGACTACCAATTAAAAGCAGGGTATAGTATGACGTAAGACGTTCACAGAGCGTCATGTTTGTTTACTTCCGGTAAAAATGGCGTCGTATCGGTGGATTTGTCGCGTTTTTATCACCTCTAGCATTTAGGGCACATTTTCGCTTACTGTGATCTTGTTTGAGGAAACATGAAAATGAATGTTGTTCAGTACCCCTTTGCAGAAAAGTGATTAAGCTTTCCCTAATTTCCTAGTGCCCTGGTAGAGTTTAGGCTAGTCCGGGTGGTATTTAGTAGCCTATTTAAAGGTACTGGGACTGGCTTGGAGGAGGAGCTTTGAGTATACAACCATTTAGTACTGTTCCTTTTGAAATACAATAGTTCACTAGGAGCTGCATCTGCATGCTGCATGTGAAAAGTAATTCTACCTCGATTGCCTGCATAAGCAAATGAAAGAAAATAAACGCCTGGAGCGGATCAGATGAGCCCCACCAACTGACGTCCTTTGGTGGATTAGTATTCAAGGCCTCGCCCACCTTGGCTTGCGACGGCCCACGGGAAGACACTATTCATTTTGCCTCCAGTTGACCATCTCGGCAGATAGGACTGGAGCAAACAGCAAGGTGCTTACATGGCAGAACAAGTTCGTGCCTGTGCTATTTGTGGCGATAACAAAGCCACGTTGCATCTCTTGCCCAAGAAAGAAGAGTTGAGGAAGAAATGGTTGGAATTTATCTTTGGAACACTACCAGCGAAATACAATTCCAATTTAGTTCTGTGTTCTAATCATTTTGACCACAGTGACTTTTCCAACTTCGGTGCTTACAGTAGTGGTTTTGCTTCAAGATTGTTCATAAAACCTGGATCTGTACCGTCACGACGATCGACCGCCAGCTCACAGACTGTAAGTAAAAAAATAAACTTTTGCGCCTAAGGTTTTTGTTATAAAATAGCATAATGTTCATATTCTCCAAGTTATGAAATGGGCACACGCTAGCTTTCACTCTCATATCTATGACCACCCTATACCCAAAAAGAGATTTATCTTGTTGAACCTAGAATCTTCTAACATAAGCTAAGCGTTGATCCACAAATTATAATATTAGCAACAATATCTTACTTAGACTACGGCACAAAGGACTGTAACACGTTTTCCTATCCCATTATTACATTGGCCTTTGTGCATTAATGTTTTGTTTGATTACTTGCTGTTTACTTGGTGTTTTGTGTGTCTTCCAGAGCACATTGGTGACCCCCCCCACCCACACCAGCACACAAACAGATCCACCTAGCCTTTCATGTCGGGCTACACTGCTTGCTATGGGAACATTAGGTCATCCTGCTAGAAGCAAAGGTTTGTGATCTAACTCTTATTTAAATTTCTGTTGTGCGAGTTTCTAAAACTCATTTCCTAGTAGTACAGGTTCTTATGTGCTCGTCAACGTTTGGGAGAGTCAGGGCGCCCTCACACTAGGCCATCTTACCGTGCCCAAGTCCGTTTGACACCTCTGCGCCTCTAAAGTCTAGATCGTTTGGCTAGTGTGAGCACACCAACTGTAATCAAGAACAGTTCAATTCCGTGGTCTGAGCTCACTTCGGAGAGGTATGATCAGGCCACGGTACAGATGCTGATGAGCCGACAAGCGCATCGTACTTGACTACAGTACAGGTGTCAAACGGACTTCGGCACGGTACAGATGTCCTAGTGTGAGTGCATTAAAAACATAATTTATATTCCTGAATGTCTTTTTTTGTTGTACAGCCTAGAAATGGCCCTCATGCTGATTGACTCGCTTTAGACGTAGGGCTCTTGACACCTCTCCCCTCCCCCACTTTCTCAACTTTACCCGGCCCTACTCACACCTCTCCACTCCCCGCTGTCTCAACTTTACCTGTTTGAGAAAGTCAATTGCATTACAAATATAATTGACATTCATGAATGTCTTCTTTTTGTGGGTGTGCTACTTGGTGCTTCATACACCTTACCAAAGGCACTGAAATCTTTTTGTTTCCTTGGTGCCGTTACGGTTTTGTGTTAAGTAGTGAATGCCCTGTGTAGTATTCATATCATGTACATTGACAGTAATACACATTCATTTACTTTAGGTACCCAAACTGAATCCTTCATGAAAAGTATGAGCATTTCCACGAGTACTTTGGATGCACCATGGGGGCCGGCTACCTCCATGCCCGTGAAGCATGTTCATCCCAGGCCAGCTAAAAGACCTCGGGTTGGGGAGGAGGAGGAGGAGGAGGATGAAGGTGACATCTTCACAATAAAACCTGAACCCCACGACTCCACCTATGATCCAGCGCAGTCAAGGAGCAATGTGACAGAATCATTACAGCCCACGTATGTGTTTTGGGCTGTCAATTCAGCTAAACTACAACGTTTATATTGACATATCCTTGTGTTAATACTTTGCTTGTTAACCTAACATTGTGGATGTCTATAATGCCATTTGTCTCAAACAGTGATACGTCTTCAACTGGATACAAAGACTCCAAGTGCATCGTATTGGAGAAGAACCTTATGGAACTTTTTGAAACGTGTCCAGTCTGCAGCCGAGTGTCAGATGTGAGGACCTACAAACGAGGAACATATTTGTCGGTCGTCCAAAAATGCAATCACTGCCAGTATTCCAAGCAATGGAAGAGCCAGCCAGTGATGGCAGCGTCCCTGTAGGCAACAATCAACCGTCTGCTGCCATATATTTCACCGGCCGTTCATATTTTCACTCAAAGGTACACTCAACATTTTACTGTTTACTATCTAACCAGATTGAACAGTATTTATCTTCTCCAACTTTTGGCGTATTTAGAAGTTACAGTTCCTGGTTCCTGGTCTGACACAGCGATAACCCTCCTGCTGATGGACTGCTCGCGTCGGACGCAGGGCTCTTGAAACATCTCCCCTCCCCATCTTTCTCAACTTTACATTACAAAAACTGTCAAGTGGCAGCATGGAATGAGCAACCATGTGTATTGATGAGCAACATCCTCAAACTCAGGGCCAGAGACAATCGCCAAACGGACCTCTTTGGTGAACCACATGCAAGGCAGACGTAGCCATGACAAAACTCTCTTCCATCAAATGCCAATATCCAGTCCTTTAGAGCAGAGATCGCAAGATGTGGCTTCTACCAGGGCCCGGTTTCCCAATAACGTCCACTCTTAGCACGTTACAATGGCTCCTAAGTTTACACTTATCAAAGTTGTTTACCTCTATAGGCATGGTTCCCGTACGGTCTCTAAAGAGACTTCTTAGGAAACACTCCTTATGTCGTTCGTACACGGCACTGTCCAGAAAGAAAGTGCTGAAATCGATTGCTCAGAGTTCGATTTTCCATTTCATGTGCAGGTGCATAAAAAATATTGCAGTCTTTGCTAATAAAACATTGCTCGATATCCTTCTAGTTGGCTTAAACAATTATTATACCATTGGTGAACATACTAGCATAGCCTACACTGATTTAAACCGAAAAATAGAAAATATAGAAACAGCAGAGGAAATTGAGGCAATTAAATCCTTAATTACATCCTTAATTCAAACATGCCTTTTCATTTGGCCTCAATTGGCTACGGTTGCAAACTTGGAATGAACAACTAAACAACTTGCACATTTTATTTGGTGCTTGTGTGTTTCCAGAAATAATTTTCTTCATGAATGACTTAAAACCATTGTTGCAGTTCCAAGCGCCATGGGGATTTCTAAAGGTTACTGTACAGTGGCGGTGACTAGCGTCAGGAGCTGAAACGGTAGAGCTAAGAAGGTTCTATGAGCACTTCAGACCAACCTTACCAACAAACGACGTACGAAAGATACTTAGCAAAGAATGTTTGGGAAACCTGCAAAATGGTAGAACTAAAAGAGGTTACGAATGACGTAGTGTCAAGAGGCCTTTAAGGTTTCGGGAAACCGGGCCCAGGTGTGTAGTGTTTTATTGTACTCAATGTTTTATTTACTTTATGCTTCATCTCTCTATGTTCCAAAGCCCTCTGCAGAGTGGAGAAGATACTTACGAATAAGAGGGTCCTCAGTGATGATGAGGAGCTAAGCTCCCGGTATCAGACCTCAACACTGGAGGCATTCCACCGGGTAATCTTGGGCTTCACACCCAAAAGTGTGGTCTACTCTTCATTGGGATGTTGTACAGGTATGTTTGTCACATCTACATTTGCCACCATGTGTAAAGTAGGGACACTGATTTTACAAGGAATGCCTGCAATTAAGAGAAATAATGTGATCTTCTGCGCTGAAATATGTTATCAAATTTGATGTTAGTTTGGATGTGACCAATATTGGTAGGATAGTGATTTGTCATTACAGCCTATTTTGTTTTTCAGACTATATCTGGCAGCAATGCCCGTCAATGGAAACGCTGGTCGCACTCAGGCAAGAACAACTTCAGGGAAACGGATGTACAGAAAAGGTAGGACACTATGTGAAGCCAGTAAAATCACCACCAACACACTGTAAGTAACTGAAATGCAAACTATTTATTGCTATGTATGAAAGAAATTAAATTGTTGCATGTTGAGCTGACATTATGTACATATTTAGATCGAACCTTTACTTCCAGGCTACGTCTACAACCTGAAAGCTGTGGTGTTTGAAGAGATGGTCCCCAACCCCCAGTCTGCTCGGAGGAGCTCTAGAATATCTGACCTCAGTTTTGTACCATCCTCTGATGAGAGGAGCTGTGGCTGCATAAACATCTCGCTTTACCCCAGGGCGGCCCTAAAGACGAGGTATTGGCCCTGTGTGTCTGGGAGCTCCCTTCGGATCTTCAGGACAACACAAGCCGGAACAACAACTCTGACCTTTCTTCCTAAATAACCCAGCACCAGCGTACAAAATATCTGCAGGCCAGATGTCTGCATCAGCTGGCAAAAAGAGGACATTGCTAATTCTGTACATAGTTTTGTGTTTCGTTTTGCGTTTGCATTATTTTTTATAGACTTCATTATGACTATGTAAATATAATAAAGTTATTTGTTGAAAATGGACCCGTTTTGTATTTTGGCTTTCTACGTTTTCTTCAAAAGGTAAGTAGCATAGGAGTAGCCTATCTGCTAGGAAGATTGCAAAGACTTGATAGAGTAAAGAAACAAGTCTTTATTTAAAATGTCCAACTGTATTAGGATTATGCAATTTGAATGCATAATGACGATCAACTGTTACCATTCTGAAACTTAAATCGACAAACGATCAGGAAGCGGTTCTTGTGCAATCTCTTCTACTTCCTCCGATTCAGGATCAAACAGATAAGGCTGTATCTCCGAAGACAGTTTTAGCACGGTAAAGTTGAAGGAGCGGAGGCAGCTAGAATTCTTGATAACGTGTTGGAGGGACATATTCATGACATGCAAATAACTCGCCTCAGATTGGCTAACAGCACTGTGACGGACAGTGCTTTTATCAGTCTAATTATTTGCATGTCATGAATAATCATGAGTAAGAGCCAAATCGTGTCGTTCCTCCCCGCCCACCTCCTCCGTACTAGAACCATGGACCTATTGGACTAGAACAGCACCAAAACCGACTCAATCACAGAGCATTCATTGCTACTAGTGACCACCGCAAAATTAATAAAAAAAACGATGCAATGACACCTTTAGGCAAAGGTTGAAATTGACAAGGAAGTAGGCCTAACCCGAAACATTACACCTTGTAATATATTTGGTTGTAAACAAATTAAAAGCATACGCCAACCCAGCTCAACGATCCTAGAAATAATTATGTTTATACAACAGTGAGTTCTGACCAGGTAATTTAATCGGACAAGAGTCATACCATGAGTGCTGACATAAAGTATAGCAGCACTGGTACCTCTAACTACACATCCTCAAGGCTCAAACACAGGTTGAGAGCATAACTCCTCACAGTTAACCGTTATTAATATCAACAATGGTTGTTAGATTATAACTAACTAACTCGCAAAGAAATAATGAATGGTCGTTTGGAGAGGGCCCCAGTGCGACGGTCTACACACTCTATGTTCACTGGTTGCAGAAACATACAGATGTGCGTGATACAGGTTGATGGGGTGTAGTACCTATAGTCCTACACAAGTAGCCAGCTGGTTATGCAGGGAAATGTGTATCTATGGCAACAGTCCAGTCCCAGTCCAGCTACTTAACTATCAGGGTTGATGTACAGTTATATTGGATTCTGATACTTATGTAATATCAAATAAGTAGGCCTACAGGACTTTTCCTTGTAACAGTTAGAGTAATTGCTACTTTTACTGAAGAAAAAGATCTGGGTACTTCTACCAATTGTTTGGTAGTCAATATAAATCATGGAACAGTGAAATGTCAGTACTTAGGTGGCCAGCTTGTGTTATTGATGGACTCAAATATTTCAAATTCGTTTATAGGCCATTTACATCACACACAATGTTGACATAGAAAGTACACAAGGAAGTACCATCAGGCGGATGATTGTCTGTTTATTGAGCAAGGGACTGAAATGATGACCTTTGAACGCTACTCCTCTGCAGTGACTAGAGCAGGGGTGAGCCTACCTGGGCCTAGTGATGTAAGCCTAGTGATGGCTGATGAGATGCTTCATCCAATCATCTGCCAAGGATTTGTTTGAAGGTACTTGCTGCCCAAACAGTTTCAAAGAATGACTTCCGAGATGGTTGAGCAATCTGGCGTCACTGGTAACAGCTTTTTTCAGGGTTCTTTTTGAGTAAATTATGTGGCAAATCATGCATAGTCCGATTGGAATAGCCTTTTCATGTTCTAGCACCTTTTAAACGTTTTATTTGACCTGGATGGCTCTATTTAGTGAAAAATGTTCGCTGTGGTGGCCCTTTTGACAGAATTAAAAAATGATTAATCTGTTATGAACATTTAAACCAAAAACAAAGTAATATAAAGGGTATTTTGGACTCAATAAAAAATGCTAGAGAAAGTATACACCAAAAAGTACAATTTGGTATGCTAAACGAGCGTCTTGCATTTCCTGAGACCTACAGTTACTTGCAAAGCTCCCAGTTTGCACGGTAGAATAGCCATCTGTTTGATGGGACCCATCACACAGACTCCGTTGCGCTCTCCTTACCGCCACGCCCCCTGGTGACGTTATCCTACAAATAGACCAAACGAAATCGCGATCAATACCTCACTCACCTGCAATTTGTCTGGAAAAGTTTGAAGAGTAATAACACGAAACATTGGACAGCGGTGGAAAAGAGCGGAGGACCGATCGCTCCCTGGGTCTAGCCTTTCAAGATGGAATCAAATTACCGGAGACTAGGGAACTGTGCGTGTATGTTCTGGCTGGCTATAGCCTTCGACATACTGGGCATGCTTATTCTTCTTACTGGAGTTTTGGCCGACGTTTTCTTCTACGACTTTCTAATATATGCTGGCGCCATTATCATTTTCCTCAGTCTCATTTGGTGGTTGTTCTGGTTCACGGGCAACATCGAGGTGCCCTCTGAGGAACTGGAGGATGATATTGGGTTACCTCCTAGGAAGCCGGCCACCGAGGGCATCAAGGGCACCGTGAGGAGTCTTTCAAGGCGCCTGTCCCATGGGATACTGCATTCTCTCAGGAACCGCACTCCCAAATCGTTCAGCGAACACAGAGCCTTTCCGCGGGATGGCCAGCAGCTGGGGGGAACCTCATCGGCCGCAAGCACGACCCTCCAGCGCGAGCACTTGAGTACAGTCTCAGACTTTGTAGAATTTGACATTCGGACATCAGAGAATATTCCTAATGTCTAAAAGACACAAAAGGTGTGGTTTTTTTTCCGTGCTTTTTATCAAATGTTTTGGAATCTGGTTACAGTATAGTTGTATTGAAAATGTATCGTTGGATGGCTACAATGGCCCGAAAGTAGCTCATCTTGGGCCTACCTTATACTATAAGTTATATGAAGGCTTCATAAATCTGGGAATCGTGGAATATGAATAAAGTTTAGAATCAATAAATATTAGCCTACTAAAAATATAATATAGATTATGCCATTCATGGTAATGTATCGTTCACTCCCCTCTTCTAGCCTAGGCTACTCAAGTTTCAAGTTTCTTTGCCTATAAAACATTTCCTTCTAGTAACCCAATTCATAACCTACTTATGTTTCCTGTTTGGTATGACTTGAGGAAATTGGGGGAAATGAAAAGAGAACAAGAAATTCCCTTATCAGCGGTGAACCATTAACCTCCCCCATGAAAACGGTTCAAAAAGACCAAGCCGCTTGTTCAAACAATAGGTGAGGCCTGCCCCTAAACTATCTTCTTATTCCCACAGAACCAGACTCTACAACTGCAGACAACATCAGCTCACAATTGTTAGCACATGGTTCCATGAAGGTCCTTACTGTACCGGCAGCGATATGTTGTTTCTTTCTTTTGACAAATGTACGTAAGTCGCTTTGGATAAAAGCGTCCGCTAAACGCCTTAAATGTAAATGTATCAACTCTTAGTTCAGTGTGATTTTTACTCTTGTCGTTGTTTCTACCCATTGTGGCAAATGTACAACCATGTCCTCAATCTTTCTGCATCATTCATGCATTTCTAAGATTGGTTATCTACTGTTTGTTGTAAAACTGTAAATTAACCATTGGTAAAGATGGCCACTTTCCCAAAACGTTGCTCTGAAATATATATAATGTATGAGAAGCACAATGAATTAGGAACAAAACATTAGTATCCATAACATGATTCTGTTTTTTCCCTGGAAAATAGGCACATCTATCCTCTTCACCAACTAATGTTGAAGTTGATGTTCTGTAAATAACCTGTTAATATGTAAATCCAGTTTATCCATTTAGTCTTGGTTTAGCCTGGTTTCATTATGATCTTGGTACTGATACGAAGATCATGGTTTCATTATGGTTTGATCCTTTATACCTACCCGCTGTTTATTGAATACGAGCAGCTTTGATGAGTGAGGAAATATTTATAATTGGAATGGAGAAAGAACCAAAAATGTTCACCTTCAAAAGATATGCCTTTATTTTAAGTCTGGACTAAGAGGCTTTGAATGACAATGTCACAGATCAACACAGACCATGGTGTTGTGTCATTGCGGATATTCTTGATGGCGATTCATCCAACGCTAGACACGTCATCCACCTAGACTTCACTTTTTTTGACTGAGAGCCCCCTAGCCGCAGAAAATGATGTAGGCCTACTATGCCTTGGAGGAGAACGGTCAATTTTCCCTTTTATCTTCTGATAATTGCCACCCCTAAATTATAGTTAAAACTCCACTTGCTACGGCACAAGTGGGGTGACAACTGTATCCTTGTCATTGAGCACCCTGTTGGTATGAATGGTTTCAGGCCATACTTTTGCTGTTCCGTTTTATCAAGGTAAATAAAACCAGCCACCAATCTTATAAAGCTTTGGAATTATGCAAAGGCAATTCAATTAGATAAAAAAATAAATGAAGTCGTATTTTATCCATCCATCTAACTTCAGCCAGTTAGCAAAGCGAAAAAGTCATGCAAACAGTTGCCTTTCCTGAAAGATGTCCAGGCTGTAGTTTGAGACAGTTCAACAAGTGTCCATATGCTAAGACACACTTCCCTTTTTTGGGTGAGTCTGTAGGAAGAACACAAACTCACATTTGTCAGTGTGATTAATAAATAAAAAATTAGTCTATGGTCTGGTTGTCACACAATTATCAAAAACGAGTCCTTATGTCAGCTTAGATTTGTTGCTGTGGTTCACTGAAGGAACGCAAAATGATCCCTCTCTCTTCACTTTATATTCTGTAATTGCCAGAATAATCCTTATTTTATTGTGAAAGCTTCCAATGGACACTTCCCAAACAATTACAATGACAAAATCTTAAATCAAGAATTCAACTTGTGAAAATGGACACCATAGGATTTACTCAGTGGATGACAAATGGGTATTTCCATTTTACGTTTAGCAGACGCTTTTATCGAAAGCAACTTAGAAGTACATTTGTCAGAAGAAAGAGACAATACATTGACCATTTAATTGTCATACTGGTTTGCTTTATTTCATGTTCGCACTTCAACACTGATGACATGATCAACATGATAAACTAAACGTGAAGGAAAGCAAAGGAAGACAATTAGCCAGGAGATTAAACATTTGGTTCCAACGGCGTACATTGTTATTGATTCAATTCAAAAGGATAAAAAAAAAAATAAGGAAATAATTTCTTTAGGAATCATTAATTGAGCAGAGAAAGTAAATTGGGAAAAAAATGGTATAACTGAGCTCTCAATATGAGAAAGCCGACTCGTGTAGAATAAGACATTTTAGGATTTTCCATTTTGCTTAAAAAACAGGCATTCCTTTCACACCGGAGGTCCTTTCTGTTTGAAACCCCCAAAGCCGATTCCCCCCAGGGCTGGGCTGGCGGGGGGGAGCCAGGGCTGGTGGGGGGGGGGGGGGGCCGGGGCTGCAGGGAACGTGCAGCTGTCGGGCTGCTAAGAAGCCCAGAGTGACCGCAGGGCGCCCCCTGCCTGCCACCTCGGGGACCACGCAGTCGCCCCCGGCTCTTCAGTCGCGCTCGGCCACCAGCTTTAACACCTTACCTATGGCGATGGTTTTACCTGTAGAGCGGAGCCAAGCGTGAGCACCAAACAGCGGTATACAAGGGACAGCTGTGTGTCCACCTCAAGGGTGAGCACCACACAGCGGTATACCAAGGGACAGCTGTGGGTCCACCTCAAGGGTGAGCACCACACAGCGGTATACCAAGGGACAGCTGTGTGTCCACCTCAAGGGTGAGCACCACACAGCGGTATACCAAGGGACCGCTGTGGGTCCACCTCAAGGGTGAGCACCACACAGCGGTATACCAAGGGACCGCTGTGGGTCCACCTCAAGGGTGAGCACCACACAGCGGTATACCAAGGGACCGCTGTGTGTCCACCTCAAGGGTGAGCACCACACAGCGGTATACCAAGGGACCGCTGTGGGTCCACCTCAAAGGTGAGCACCACACAGCGGTATACCAAGGGACAGCTGTGTGTCCACCTCAAGGGTGAGCACCACACAGCGGTATACCAAGGGACCGCTGTGTGTCCACCTCAAGGGTGAGCACCACACAGCGGTATACCAAGGGACCGCTGTGGGTCCACCTCAAGGGTGAGCACCACACAGCGGTATACCAAGGGACAGCTGTGGGTCCACCTCAAGGGTGAGCACCACACAGCGGTATACCAAGGGACCGCTGTGGGTCCACCTCAAGGGTGAGCACCACACAGCGGTATACCAAGGGACCGCTGTGGGTCCACCTCAAGGGTGAGCACCACACAGCGGTATACCAAGGGACCGCTGTGGGTCCACCTCAAGGGTGAGCACCACACAGCGGTATACCAAGGGACAGCTGTGTGTCCACCTCAAGGGTTTAAAGGCAATGCGTCCTCACACACCATTGTGTTTACATAATGACGCTCGAGGTGGACTAGAAGCATCAATTAGGCCACAGTTTGTACCATCTCCCCTTTCCTGTCTTTATTTTGACCCACGTTTCGGTATACACCCTGAAGGAGGATGTACAGCATTTTATAAAGAAAAGGCATATATTTACAGCGTATATTTGCATATATATTTTTCTGAATTTGCAAGTTTTCATATAAAAATAATTGATAATCTAGTTATTACGCAAAAACCTGCAAGGGAATCCTGTGAGAACTGGTTTATGTGGTCTCCAGCAGTGATCATCTGTCTGTACATTGAGCCTGCAGTAAAGCGCTCTGAAGCCAAAAGCAAAGCAGACTTGAGTCCAACGATGGGTTTTTGGATATTCATGAATAACATCCCAAGACTTTTTGCCCCACTTTAACGCCATTGGTTCGGCTTGTCAGTATTCAGTTAACACGACTAAACCACCAAGGATTATCCCATTAGTTCCCTGCTTAAGTTCTCCTTATTATGAAAATAATATCCAGTACGTTTCCAACTTTAACAAGATCAATAAGCAATGATTGAATTACATCCTTGTCTGCCTAATTGATGCAGGTCAATTAGTCAAAACAAGAATGAGCTAGTTTAACAGGTACAGCTCTAACAGATCTTCTGGTCCAGGTAGCATTTCCACGTTGCGACACTTGCCCGTCAAGGTTGTATTTGATCTGTTGGTCTCTTGTCCGATCCAACATTCATAATGAGCCAACCCCCCTGTGAAGCCGTAGTTCTCCAGCAATCATTTGTTTCTCTTTTCCATGATTATTATGCAATACAATTCCTGTATCTTAATCCTCCAGATCATGCTGTATTTCGTTTGATTTATAATTCTACATTTAGGGCATTTAGCAGACACTTATCCGAAGCGACTTACAAAAAGTACATTTGTCAGAAGTCGTATAATGCACAGAGTGCCAGCCCCATCCAGGGGCGTGAACCACTCGTGTGTATAGCCTACCTTCATCATCCAGGGTGAAGCCCCATCCAGGGGTGTGAACCACTCGTGTTCATAGCCTACCTTCATCTCGCAGGGTGAAGCGTCCAAACTGGGGGAAGTCTTTGAATGTTTCGAGGCATATGGTCCCTGCAGCTCTCAGCCTGGCGATGCACACCTGGTCCTGTTTGACGAAGCGCGGCCGCGTCTTGCTCTTCTCGCCCGTCTTCTTGTCCACTAAACAGATTAAGGCCTTGAAAGGAAATACAACAAGGTCAGAAGAAACACGTAGGCTACATGTTAGTCTGCCAAGAGTAAGTAGAACTATTGGCCACTAATAAATGAAAAGATACACCAGGTTTTAATACAGTTGTGGAGTGGGCTAGTAGCAAACCAATCAAATCAATTCAATAAAATCAACCCATTCAGTTTTCTTCCACAATACCCCCCTCCCAGGGTGATGTACCCCACGATACAGCCCCCAGCCCAGGGTGATGTACCCCACGATACAGCCCCCACTCCCAGGGTGATGTACCCCACGATACAGCCCCCACTCCCAGGGTGATGTACCCCACGATACAGCCCCCACTCCCAGGGTGATGTACCCCACGATACAGCCCCCACTCCCAGGGTGATGTACCCCACGATACAGCCCCCACTCCCAGGGTGATGTACCCCACGATACAGCCCCCACTCCCAGGGTGATGTACCCCACGATACAGCCCCCACTCCCAGGGTGATGTACCCCACGATACAGCCCCCACTCCCAGGGTGATGTACCCCACGATACAGCCCCCACTCCCAGGGTGATGTACCCCACGATACAGCCCCCACTCCCAGGGTGATGTACCCCACGATACAGCCCCCACTCCCAGGGTGATGTACCCCACGATACAGCCCCCACTCCCAGGGTGATGTACCCCACGATACAGCCCCCACTCCCAGGGTGATGTACCCCACGATACAGCCCCCACTCCCAGGGTGATGTACCCCACGATACAGCCCCCACTCCCAGGGTGATGTACCCCACGATACAGCCCCCACTCCCAGGGTGATGTACCCCACGATACAGCCCCCACTCCCAGGGTGATGTACCCCACGATACAGCCCCCACTCCAAGTGTGATGTACCCCATCATTACACAATTAACTGGCCACGCCAAAAACTTAATCAACAGGGATATTTCCAAAGCTAGTCAAGCATTTCATATTAACACAGCTTATCAAGAAATGCTCACCGTAATTTGTATTTCTTCAATGCACGTGTGGATGTGTAGCACTGCGTTGTAACCGGGACAGATGATGGACTTGTGTTCAATGATGACGATCTACAAAGGAGATATGAAGAGAGTAACATTTAGACTTCTACATTAGTCCAACAAACATTGCCCCTTTCCGCCTGCCGGCTGTCAGATGTTGGAGCCTCTGAACCGGAGGCCCCCCAGTGTCATTTGTGAGGGAGACAATAGCAAGTAAGTACCAACCTTGGTTAACTTAATTTCATGTTTGTGTGGTGTGTTGTGTGGCTTGGGCTCCGCGCGGTGGGGTTTGCTCGTGCTGGGTGGGTGGCTAACGTTAACGTTGGCTAGCTACTGGCGCCTAGACAGCTGTTTAGCTAACGTTAGTTATCTAATGTTAGCTTGAATGGTAGCTGGCTTACGGCTACAGAACACAGCTATCTCAGTTATAGTAGCTGACGTGAACTTTAGCTACTAACCTAGCACGAACAAACTGCACAGAGAGCTAAGGCCTAAAAAAAAAAAAAGGTTGGTTCCTGTTGGTTGTCAGTTGAGGTCATGGGTAGGTAGGGAATTTATTTTATTTTTTTATTTTATTTTTTCCAGCGGCAGCGAATGATAGGTAGGTTGTTTTCATTTAAAAACGAGAAAATTCGCTCATCCTTGTACAGAATGAAGAGGTGCTGTACAAAAACGTAATCATAGTTTGCATCAATTTTTTTTAATTTTTTTTTATAAAGCTCATAAAATAATTTGGGTCGCACATATATTGACAGGGTCGGTCGGAAACCGGAACCAAACAAATTATTTTTTTAGGCCTAAGATGCGTTGGTTAGCCTAGCTGCAAACATTAAAATGAGGGTTAGGGCTCATTTGAGTACCAAACATTGTACAGTGTAGAGTACTCTACGAGCCCCTAGATAAACATGAATGCATGAGCACCAAGAACAAGCTCCTGTGAGAACAAGATCCAAATTGTTACGTGCACCCCTGGCAACTTCCATGTTACAAAACAACACAGACAGAAACACAGCTGCTGCGTTAGGCTAGCCATGATGATCCAATGCATTGTTGGACATAACACACTTTTAGAAGTAGCCACGTTAGCATTCAAATAAACTAATCATAGCATAGCACTGCAATGAGGTTAAGAGTAGACATAAGGTGCCCCACTGTCATAGCGGTTGTTCTAAGATGCATTGCTTTTGTGTTTTCTAGGACAAAGCAAAGAACCTTGCCATCCTATCTTGGCAAAGAGACACAATGCACTCCACAGAACGCAGCTGAACTGAGCATCAGGATCAGGATCTGGAGAGTGAGTAATTACTAGCTCACTTGCTTTGAGCATCTTTTAGGATGGAAAGGCTGCGTCCATTTTTTGTGTCCTACATTTATTAGCTAGGTTACGGTGTCCTTGTTTGGATTGTCTAATAATTAATCTTCTTACATTGTAAGCAACATATGGCTAATAAATAATCGTTTACCCCCAGCCTTACGAAACAGTAAGTTGATCATTCAGCTGATGTCAAGTCAACGCAGCGTTTAAAGGTGACCCATTACACCACCAGGTGAGTGGGATTAGCCGTTACAAGACAATTTCCAAAACGTCTTGTAACGACTAATCCCCCTCACACCTGGGGGTCTAATGTGTCCCCTTTAAGGTGAGCGCCAGGGCTCAGATCTGAACCAAACCCACCTGGGGGTCTAATGTGTCCCCTTTAAGGTGAGCCAGGGCTCAGATCTGAACCAAACCCACCTGGGGGTCTAATGTGTCTCCTTTAAGGTGAGCCAGGGCTCAGATCTGAACCAAACCCACCTGGGGGTCTAATGTGTCCCCTTTAAGGTGAGCGCCAGGGCTCAGATCTGAACCAAACCCACCTGGGGGTCTAATGTGTCCCCTTTAAGGTGAGCGCCAGGGCTCAGATCTGAACCAAACCCACCTGGGGGTCTAATGTGTCCCCTTTAAGGTGAGCCAGGGCTCAGATCTGAACCAAACCCACCTGGGGGTCTAATGTGTCTCCTTTAAGGTGAGCCAGGGCTCAGATCTGAACCAAACCCACCTGGGGGTCTAATGTGTCCCCTTTAAGGTGAGCGCCAGGGCTCAGATCTGAACCAAACCCACCTGGGGGTCTAATGTGTCCCCTTTAAGGTGAGCCAGGGCCCAGATCTGAACCAAACCCACCTGGGGGTCTAATGTGTCCCCTTTAAGGTGAGCCAGGGCTCAGATCTGAACCAAACCCACCTGGGGGTCTAATGTGTCCCCTTTAAGGTGAGCGCCAGGGCTCAGATCTGAACCAAACCCACCTGGGGGTCTAATGTGTCCCCTTTAAGGTGAGCGCCAGGGCTCAGATCTGAACCAAACCCACCTGGGGGTCTAATGTGTCCCCTTTAAGGTGAGCGCCAGGGCTCAGATCTGAACCAAACCCACCTGGGGGTCTAATGTGTCCCCTTTAAGGTGAGCCAGGGCTCAGATCTGAACCAAACCCACCTGGGGGTCTAATGTGTCCCCTTTAAGGTGAGCGCCAGGGCTCAGATCTGAACCAAACCCACCTGGGCGTCGAAGGTCTTCCCAGAGTGGCAGAGGTTGTCGGGGTTGCACAGGATGAATCCGGGCAGGATCTCCTCCTCCTCGATGCCCTTCAGCCGCAGCTTGAGGTTCTCCCCGGGGACGGCCTCGTCCGTCTCCACGTCGTCGGACAGCAGGCTCAGCACCTCCACCGTGTGCTGCGGCGGGACGCGGGGAACACACGTTAGGCAACGCAGCGCTATTCACACAGCACCTCCACCGTGTGCTGCGGCGCGACGTGGCGAACACACACGTTAGGCAACGCAGCGCTATTCACACAGCACCTCCACCGTGTGCTGCGGCGGGACGCGGGGAACACACGTTAGGCAACGCAGCGCTATTCACACCGCAGCTTCCACCCCGAGGCAGAGGGCTGCACGTAGAAACATGGTCATACCACAATAACATATAATAGAGAAGTAAAAGAAAACATTGGCAAGGTTAAAAAATGAGTCAAATAGATAGAAAATGAAGGCTAAGTAAAAAAAAACATTTTAGAAGTGCAATGTATTTAAGATCAGATCAACAGTCTCTCTGGTATCAGATCATGTATCTCTATCAGATCAACAGTCTCTCTGGTATCAGATCATGTATCTCTATCAGATCAACAGTCTCTCTGGTATCAGATCATGTATCTCTATCAGATCAACAGTCTCTCTGGTATCAGATCATGTATCTCTATCAGATCAACAGTCTCTCTGGTATCAGATCATGTATCTCTATCAGATCAACAGTCTCTCTGGTATCAGATCAACAGTCTCTCTGGTATCAGATCAACAGTCTCTCTGGTATCAGATCAAGCGTCTCTGGTATCAGATCAACAGTCTCTCTGGTATCAGATCAACAGTCTCTGGTATCAGATCAACAGTCTCTGGTATCAGATCAACAGTCTCTGGTATCAGATCATGTATCTCTATCAGATCAACAGTCTCTCTGGTATCAGATCAACAGTCTCTCTGGTATCAGATCATGTATCTCTATCAGATCAACAGTCTCTCTGGTATCAGATCAACAGTCTCTCTGGTATCAGATCAACAGTCTCTCTGGTATCAGATCAAGCGTCTCTGGTATCAGATCAACAGTCTCTCTGGTATCAGATCATGTATCTCTATCAGATCAACAGTCTCTCTGGTATCAGATCAACAGTCTCTCTGGTATCAGATCAACAGTCTCTCTGGTATCAGATCAACAGTCTCTCTGGTATCAGATCATGTATCTCTCTATCAGATCAACAGTCTCTCTGGTATCAGATCAACAGTCTCTCTGGTATCAGATCAACAGTCTCTCTGGTATCAGATCAACAGTCTCTCTGGTATCAGATCATGTATCTCTAGATATATTAGAAACCCAGTATGCATGAGTAGAAAATTAAATGTGCATTTCTAAAATTGGCCGAAAGAACATTACTTTTCTTGATAAAGCATAAACTGTTTGCCTCTGTGGATTCTAAGCTTTTTCTCACTCAACATCATTGGTGTAGATAGCATCTGCACAATGAGACAAGTGTCCGCAACTTAATGGAGCGATGCTTCACAGGAGAAGTACTGGAGGCTCTACTGTCCGCTCCACGTCTACTGGAGGCTCTACTGTCCGCTCCACGTCTACTGGAGGGTCTACTGTCCGCTCCACGTCTACTGGAGGGTCTACTGTCCGCTCCACGTCTACTGGAGGGTCTACTGTCCGCTCCACGTCTACTGGAGGGTCTACTGTCCGCTCCACGTCTACTGGTGTCAGTGTCTACTAACCCAGACTTACATTATAGAAACCTGCTCTGTGCCATTAGGTCCAACCGTTCCCATTACCTCAGGGTTGGTGAACTTGATTGGCGCACCATAAATCATATAATGAATGGCATGTACGGTGAGAGCCTGAGGATTGGCTCCGAATGGCGTGGGAAGCCTCATTACATTAGTCCACAGTGACGTGCCTCAGAACAGCTGGAGAGATGAGGCCAAATGGCGTGGGAAGCCTCATTACATTAGTCCACAGTGACGTGCCTCAGAACAGCTGGAGAGATGAGGCTGAATGGCGTGGGAAGCCTCATTACATTAGTCCACAGTGACGTGCCTCAGAACAGCTGGAGAGATGGGGCTGATGGGGGGGGAAGCCTCATTACATTAGTCCACAGTGACGTGCCTCAGAACAGCTGGAGAGATGAGGCTGATGGGGGGGGAAGCCTCATTACATTAGTCCACAGTGACGTGCCTCAGAACAGCTGGAGAGATGGGGCTGATGGGGGGGGAAGCCTCATTACATTAGTCCACAGTGACGTGCCTCAGAACAGCTGGAGAGATGAGGCTGAATGGCGTGGGAAGCCTCATTACATTAGTCCACAGTGACGTGCCTCAGAACAGCTGGAGAGATGAGGCTGAATGGCGTGGGAAGCCTCATTACATTAGTCCACAGTGACGTGCCTCAGAACAGCTGGAGAGATGAGGCTGATGGGGGGGGAAGCCTCATTACATTAGTCCACAGTGACGTGCCTCAGAACAGCTGGAGAGATGAGGCTGATGGGGGGGGAAGCCTCATTACATTAGTCCACAGTGACGTGCCTCAGAACAGCTGGAGAGATGAGGCTGATGGGGGGGGAAGCCTCATTACATTAGTCCACAATGACGTGCCTCAGAACAGCTGGAGAGATGAGGCTGATGGGGGGGGAAGCCTCATTACATTAGTCCACAGTGACGTGCCTCAGAACAGCTGGAGAGATGAGGCTGATGGGGGGGGAAGCCTCATTACATTAGTCCACAGTGACGTGCCTCAGAACAGCTGGAGAGATGAGGCTGATGGGGGGGGAAGCCTCATTACATTAGTCCACAGTGACGTGCCTCAGAACAGCTGGAGAGATGAGGCTGATGGGGGGGCGGTGTGGGCTGTGAATACCTTCATGACGGCAGCTCTTCACACCGATCTATGAAACAGCCTATCTGGACCACAACCGCACGGTGTGGCGAGGATAACATGAAGCCCTGCCACAAGCATTCCTGTTGCCAACTAGCAGGCCCCCCGACGGCTAGCCCACATATCCTCAGCCTCCATGACACTTTCAACTAACTGGCAGGAATGATGGCGATGTGTTACCCTGTTTGGCATCATGACACTAAACTAACTGGCAGAATGATGGCGATGTGTTACCCTGTTTGGCATCATGACACTTTAAACTAACTGGCAGAATGATGGCGATGTGTTACCCTGTTTGGCATCATGACACCTCAACTAACTGGCAGGAATGATGGCGATGTGTTACCCTGTTTGGCATCATGACACTAAACTAACTGGCAGAATGATGGCGATGTGTTACCCTGTTTGGCATCATGACACTTTAAACTAACTGGCAGAATGATGGCGATGTGTTACCCTGTTTGGCATCATGACACTTTAAACTAACTGGCAGAATGATGGCGATGTGTTACCCTGTTTGGCATCATGACACTAAACTAACTGGCAGAATGATGGCGATGTGTTACCCTGTTTGGCATCATGACACTAAACTAACTGGCAGAATGATGGCGATGTGTTACCCTGTTTGGCATCATGACACTAAACTAACTGGCAGAATGATGGCGATGTGTTACCCTGTTTGGCATCATGACACTTTAAACTAACTGGCAGAATGATGGCGATGTGTTACCCTGTTTGGCATCATGACCAGCTGCTGGGCTTTGCAGATGACCCCCGACTCTAGTTTTCCTAGAATCACTGTGCCCATATCCTGTCGGAAACAAAATATGGTATCGAATATCAAAATATGTGCATTATTTTCACTGCAGCGAACCTAAAAAGTGACTACATTAACATAGAAAAGAAGAAAATGGATTGCCTAACTAATACAAATCCAAACTCATTATACTGTCGGAAGAAGAGGGAGCATGGGCTCCAACCCACATTGGATTGGTAACAACTGGATCATGGTCTGGGATCTTTACCTTGTATTTGTCTACAATGGCTAATCGGACCGGGCCGTCATTTGATCTCCTTAAAGATGGCAAACTGTCCAGATGTGGAATGAATGGTAACCCTCTGAAATAGAAGCACAACAATACATACATTAACCAGGGGTCACCGACCTGTTGAACCCTTCATTCTGTACAAGGATGAGGGCATTCTCTTGTTTTTAAATGAAAACAACCTACCTATCATTCGCTGCCGCAGGAAAAAATAAAATAAAAAAATAAAATAAATTCCCTACCTACCCATGACCTCAACTGACAACAGGAACCAAACCTTATTATTAATGATTAATGATACTCATCTATGTGAAGACACTGATAATGTTAACGATTTCTCACAATAATTATCAACAATGACTTCAAAAAGGTGGGAGAGTTGTTCCAGAATGAGCAGTGCCATGTCTAGGCTGCGGCGCCTCATATGGTCCTTGTGACCCCTGCATTAGACACATCAACCTACCTAAATAAATCAAGCGGCCAATCGGTATGGCCCGAATACTGACCGGTCAGAAGGATTTACTACACTGACACAATTAATTAAATGTTATAGGTAATGTAATATGTTCATAGTTCCTCATAGTTCTAAATAACCAATCCTCGAGGGAAAATATTTGCAACACAATCTCCATATATTAGATGTTTTCACAATAGATTCTGGGTCGTAGTACAATAATCCACCACAGAAGAAGAGGGATCACTGTGTTGGGTACGAGGATGAATAGGGGACTCACGTATACCAGGGGCAAGTATCTACAGGTTCTTTCAAGTTGGCTCCCGTCAGGCCTGAGCATGGCATGAAGTAGATGTCCTTCTTCGGGTTGAAGCCCACCTTTTTCAAAAATGGCACTAGTTTCTCCTTACATTCTTCATACCTGCGCAAGCAAGGAACCCGACCGTTAACAAATAGGGATCCAGTTTCAAAAAGCCTGCAATCTTTCCTCAATCATCAATGCACACAAGGCATTACACTACAAATCTTACAGTCAATCAGCCCGGCAAGGAGAAATCATTCAGGATAATGTAAATGCTTACAAAACAATGAAATCAGCAACTGAGCAAGGTCACAATGTGGATTCAATGCATCTTTAATAGCAGTACTCTACAGTACTGCCTACAGTCCCCCTTTATAAACTGAGGGCCAGGCCCTCTCCTCGTACCTCTCCAGGCTCCAGTTGACTGTCGGGTCATCCATCTTGTTGACCAGGACTATGAGGTGCTTCACCCCGGCTGTTTTGGCCAGCATGGCATGCTCCCGTGTCTGACCGCCCTTCTCAAAGCCCGTCTCAAACTCCCCCTTTCTGGCTGAGATCACCTGCCATCAGACAGAGTTTATAGGATTACGGCCGGCTCATGTAGTAGTTCAAAATAATAATCAATGTCATATGGTGATATAAAACAATATCACATTAAAGGTGGCTTTACACTTGAGTGAATCAAAAGGATCCATGTATGAAGCATTGTTTACATCAATAACCAACGACATGGCAGTCCTGACTCACCAATACAGCCAGATCAGCTTGCGACGCTCCACCAATCATGTTGGGTACAAAGCTTTTGTGTCCGGGGGCGTCCAGGATGGTAAAGTGCTTCTTCTCCGTCTCAAAGTAGGCCCGTCCCACCTCCACCGTCTTGCCCTTGTCCCTCTCCTCTTGGTTTGTGTCCAGAGCCCAAGACAGATACCTTAAAGAGAACAGAAGTACAAGCCGAGTCTGTATCAGCGCTGATAGGCCCACATTCACCCCCCGATGGAACCTGGGAATAAGCACTTGGAGATAACTAGCACGGATCAACTCACACATGTTCTGTTTTGGACATGGCCTTGCAGGGAATGTTCTTACCAGGTTTCCCGATTCTTTTCCTTGGCTTCCCTCTCATATTTCTCCAGAGTTCTCTTTTCCACCATCCCTGTCAGATACCTTCAGGTAGACAAAAATGTAATACCCAAGTCAGTTCACGGTCCACCGGGTTAGGAAGCAACACACTTGTACGTTGTTATTTGCTAGACACACACAACCCGTTTTCATTGGCTAGATATTTATCTATTGTAGTGAAATAAAGTCCAGTTCAAACAGTGTTTCCCCTGGTGGTATGTCAGGGCTGGTGGAACGCACAGAGAGCCCCCAAAGGGACGAGGCGCGGGGAGAACCTGTCTGGGTCAGATGGCTGAGCCGGCCGTCTGCAATTTATATTTGCGTTCAAATATTGGTTCACTCGGTATATCACAACTTAAATCAAATGATCGCTAGGAGAGGATGACTTGGAAACAGTGCCATTATTGCATAAATCAAAAAATTAACAATGGAAACATAGCTCATCATGAACACAGTAGATCTGTCAATCTTCCTCCGTTAGGATTTCATTCCTAATTATTTGTAATATTACATACATTCTATACACAGGCTCATACCACGGTCTGGGGGAATACTCGATTCTGATTGGCTGCAGGGTGTGCATTAACCCCTGATATGCAGACACCTGCTAAGTAGTTCCATTCAGATTGTCTGTCCAGCCTTCAAAACGAGGGATGGTCAATTGATGGTCAATCATATCACAGACCCTAGAGTATCCGTGGTATAAAGGCTGGGACGAAATTCGTATTATAAATATGGTCAATCCATAACGTTAGCTCTCTGGCTCATAGCTGAGCGGACTAGAATACCTCCCGTTGCCCAGTCGTAGCTAAGGTCCGTCCTATTTACTGGAGGAGTGAACAACGTTTCCGTTGCATTCAGGTATTAGTCAAACCCTCAAGCGTTACCAGGGAAACAAAGTCCCTTACTTATGCATTGCCATCGCCACTCTTAAACGTTCAGGCCAGTAGAGGGCATTGTACCAAGTTAACAGGCTACAAGATATAGATAGATATGAACACCGCCTCTCGACGGCGTTATTATAATCAGCGTGTTTTCCCTGTTGATGAGTGCACTGACGATAATGAAATAACAGAATCACTTGAGTTGACTGGGACTGTACACATACAACATGGTTTCCACTTTGCCAAAAGGCGACATTCATTTTAATAACGCCACGGTCGATTTTCTACGGGCTGTTGAGGATTGTTTCAGTTGCCCGGTAGAAATATGTTCCACCGTCATCCTGTTCTCACCCTCTTACCTGTCAGTTCGAGGACACCTTTTCCCTGCCCTCACGCCCCCCTGGGCAGAGTTCAGCCCTCATCCTGTGATGAACCCCCTCCCTGCCCAACACCGCTCTGCCCTCCACTACTCTTGAGGAGTTGATCCAATAATTGACGCGTATGCGCTCTCACAGCACAGTAATTGAAGGGAATGTTGGCAATGGCACTCGCATCAGGATAACACAGCGATTTTATAATTATTATTATTTATTGCATTTAAATCTTATATTTGTTGTGATTGTTTGGCCTGGCGGGTCCACCAGGCCAAACAATTATGGGGGAAACACTGCTCATGTATCTTTGGTGGTGGAAGTGAGGTCAATCAAAGGTAAATTGAAGTTAAAAAGACTCTTGACATCAACACATGAACTTTGAAAACCTTTTGTAGGAACAAGGAACATGCTACTCACATGATTTGGCCCCCGATGGTAGATTTACCAGCATCTGGAAGAACAAAATGTATATACACACATTATAATATAGAAATATTATTGTGACAAATCACGTGGAGAGCAAGGTCTGTAGATTAAGGTATGAAGTTAATCCTCAACATTATCCCGAAAATAATTGTTTTGGCCATTTTACAGCGATCATATAGATCCGCGTTCTAGTTAGGCCAGCTTCGGTCTTATCGTTGCTTTGAGGACCAGAGGATGAGCGTGTGACCACTGACCTACATGGCCGATGAACACTACGTTGACGTGCTCCTTTTTGGGAGCGTCAGGCTGGCAAGGTGCAACCTTCGGCTTTGGCACTTCCTCCTCTTCCTCGACCATCTCTGGGGTCACCGCGGTGACCTCGACCTCCTCCGGCCCCCCGTCCGGCTCGGGCCCGCCCCCTGGTTCCGCTTCGTTTGGCTCTGCCAGCTTTTGGTCCCAGGCCTCCTCTGTGGTCGTCTCTGACACCCCGTTCTCCACCGTAGCTGTACACACAAAAACACCTTCCAATAAGGCCAACTCTGCTGATGACGACCAATAAGGTACAGGTCTACCTTCAGCAGCGCGGCCTAGGGTTAGGGCTGGGGCAGGGGGCTGGTTAGGGCTCACCTGGCCCAGTCTGGGGACTCTGGGGCCAGGGGAGGCTGCACATCTGGGGCACGTTGAGCACTCAGTGTGCACAGGTTAGACCAGCCATCTCTATACACACACTCAGATGGAGCACTAGGCCACGCATCATTACAACCCAGATCTGACAATAGACCTGCTACAACATCACCACCCAGAGTCCTCTGCTGGAGGCTCCAGATAAACGTCCCCCAGAGGGAACGTGTCAGCCTCTTGGGAGGCGCGAGGACCTCGCTACAAGGGTTATCCAGGCTTATTATTGACGCAATATCTATAACTGCCGTTTTGTTACCTCTAGGCAAAAAAGTTTGTATTGGAAATGATCAGCTTCTGATCATCTTAGTCAATCACACAAAAAACATGTTAGACATACCTTCAGTTTCTGACTCTTCCATCTTGGCAATCGTTTCAATCTCTCCTAAATGGAAAAAGATTTGTTAACTAAAATGCTGAATAATGACACCTCAAGGACTAAATGGATATGTTTTTCTAGATTAAGTCGTACTTAGACCACATAGAAGGTTTCTGTAGAAGTCAATGTTTGAAAAGCTGCATTTCTATACATCAAGAAAACAAAAAATATATATATAATAACTAATAATTTGTAATTGATCCCTTGAGTCAACAGCCATCAAGATAAATATAAGCGAGGAACCTTAACTTCATTCCTTTCCACAGACAATGTGTTTCAGTGGTTTGGATGGGCAGTATCTTCTTTATCAAACCTTTCTGACATAACTGGGGTGTACGGTATACGCAGGTTGCAAGGTTTTTTAAATAAACATAAAAGCTGAGCTGCTGGTAAATGACTATGGATGAAATTGTCTAGCCTACAACGCTGTGTGTATTGTGCAAGTCTTGCTCGGCTACATATGTTGGGCCCATAGAATAATGAATAATAGGACACAGGCGCCCCTCTTCCATAGAGTCGGTACGGATCTCAGTGAGTACGTGTGCCCTTGTAGAAGTAACGACCAACCAGACATGCGGCTGGCCAGATAAACACCGCTCCCACACGGGGCTCCTACCGTCGATCTCGTCTTTAGTTCCCCGCATCAGATCACTGTCGTTCAGAGCTTGAATATCTGTTGAATATGGAAAATATAAAATTAAAAAATGCTTTGACCACATAGCTTTATTTCAACAGTTATTCTGAAAGAGGACAAGCATATCCGGGTCTCTTTCATCCAGAATGTTGTATGTACAATTACCCCAATTTATTAATTGCTTAGCATTTACTTTGTCCATTTCTAACTGCCATTATTTGCCGTGGCTTGGACCTCATGGCTGAAGACGGCGAGCTAGGACCTATCTGGTATGGTTTGAATCACACATGCTCTTTCCTTCCTTCCCTAAAGGACTCCATGCTTTTAGAGAATTGCATTTCTGCTTTTTCAAGACTTTGGTCTATATGGACAAACAATTGGTTGATGGCAAGCTGAATTACTTCTTTTTCCCATGGTATTAGTGATATTAGTTTATTCTATGCTTTATTTAGACACCTGATATTCAAGCTAACACCAGTACCTCATCAGAACACATAATGGTAGAGCCAACAGTCCGCTCCTCTTCTACTCCAACACGTTTCACAGATTTGAGATAAGTCGGACCCTGCAAGCGCGGGCCTCTTTGCCATCCCGCCCAGAACGAAGGTTTACCTGGGTCAATTAGAACCTGTAGAGTGGTTTATTTACCGGCATTTGAGGGATGCTTCATGAACTACCTCCAGAGTGCAAGCTCGTTTACCTTGCATCTCTGAATAAACCAAGTGTTGAACAGCTATCATTACAACGACACCACAGAAGATTAAAATGATCACATGCCATTTGCTTTCATATGCTCAAAAGTAGCATTTCTACTTTTTTTACAAGAGGCTGTATTTTATGTCTGTGAAAGGCCTTTAAGGTAAATGTTGGCATTATTTCTATCAAACAGCTAAGTCTATAAACCAATTTCACCTAGACTGGCAAGCTTTTGGGGTAATCTGTTATTTTCACACCCATTGTCACCCTAGTTTAAGTTAAAATGCTGCTACCTCTTATGTCCACAATAGTTTGCCACCTATGATATGAACTGTGCTTTTTTGTTTCTTCATTCAACATCAAGTAATTGGGGCGGATTAATGCTCAACTGGAATAACCTGCATGAAAAGTACATCGAATTACTTTTAAAGGACCTTTGAAAGGAAAACGTATTCACGTCCAACTAAGTCTTACGTGTGCATCTCTATTAACACATCAAATGAAATATATATATAGCTATATCGATTCATGGATAAATACAAATGTGTCAAATTATGAAGCACACATTGTGACTTCCTTACCCTACATTTACCCCTTCAAAGTTTGCCTGAAGGAGTCTCCACCTACGTCATAGCACCCTCCTAGGACTCACCTTTATCGGTCATATGAAGTGGAGCGACAGCCTAAACTTTGTCCTGCTGCCGTTTCAGTTGGGTTAGCCTTCGTAATTAGGGACACTAGTATTTTAAAGAATCTGCCAATCGATGTTGATCAGCACCTCGACCTGCCCTATTTATCATTACACATAACGGTAAAGTAATTATAAAGACAAACGTCAGCAGGCTCAGTAGGAGCCGGTTGACGTTGCCACCCCATACCGACTTCATATATAACAATTCTGGCAAATTGTTAATCTTCAACGAATAAGCCGGGTTGCTCGACAACCCTGTAGATATGAGCAACATTAAACTTTGTAACGTTGTGGTGGGGGGGGAACTCATTTTGACTAAGCAGTTGGAGTGTTCCGGGGACGTGTGTCTCTCCGAGGAGCTAGTCGGCTTACATGCTATTCAAACAGCGCTAGCTAACGTAGCTCCTCAACGTGACTGCCAACATACCGTCGTGGTCGTGGTTCTCCGTGGGCTTCTTAACAGCGAAGGTCGGGACAAACTCAGCAGCGTTTATATTCGGGACAAAGTCTCTGGCGTTCACGTTTAAATCGGTGAGTGCCGATTCGAGAGGACCCACGACCGTGGCCTCCACGTCGTCCTCCTGCTCCCAGCAGTCGGGGGCAGCTTCTCTCGGGTCCATCGTAGGGTCTTCGGTTGAAACTAATGTGAGACTTCAGAAACGCAGTTCCTAGTCTACGCTTTAGTCTTTCCGAATAGCGCTCTTGATCTCGACTGTCGAAGCGAAACAATTCCTCGTCAGTCGAGCGCTTATTCTGATGTTGACCGTTCCGTGGAGATAAAACCGACCGATTCTCTCGGTAAACGAGCGTGCGGGACGGACGACTCAATAGTTCCAGAGAAAGTCCGCGTGAGCGGCTGACTCCCGTCAATCGATCGAGCAGACCGGTGTTAGCCCTGGGAAATGGAGTTCGGGGTGCAAGTTCACACAATGCACTGTAGATGTCGTTGAAGGCTAGAAAACTACATATCCCGAAGAAAAACTACATTTCCGTTAAAAGAAAAAAACGACAATTTACGTCAGGGGTTGCCAGCGGTCCCTAAATTGAAGGGACCCATTTTTTTAGTGGGCCGAGCAGAAGCCTAGTACATTTTTGTCATACTTGTCATTCTAGTTGTCATATTTTTTAATAAGTAATGTTCGAACTTTTAACTGTAAACATCCAACTACCAACATCAAACATATTTAAGAAATTTGTTTATGTAGGTTTATTTAGGGTTTTCCATTTATTTGAGGTCCCAACCACCACCTCCATCACATAACATATCCATCCATCCATCCATCCATCCATCCATCCATCCATCCATCCATCCATCCATCCATCCATCCTTCCATCCTTCCATCCTTCCATCCATCCATCCATCCATCCATCCATATATACATACTTACATTCCTTGGAGAGTGTGCAAATTGTTGCAGCATGATCTGAGGCATGCATCAGTTAAAGATTGTTTAAGATCTGTTATACACATAAATGGAAGTCAATCTGTGTCTTCCATTTTTCATAAGGCCTCAAATCATTACATTGGTGACAGAAGTGGCACCTAAAGGTAGTTTCCCAACGGCCACTCAACAACAAAAGAGAAGCAAAATTTTAACTCCTGAACCTGGCCGTTTCCCTCCATTTCCTGTCTGCGACCCCAAACGAATTGACACAAATGCAAGGAAGCTTTGAATGATCAGTCTCTCTGCCATCCCCAGCTTCCATACTGGAATCAGTCCGGCCTCTTCATCAACGACTTCATTGTCAGCAGATGCGCCAACAACTCAACTGTACCAGTGGCTGAATAATGTAACCCAGAAGTGTTCTTAACCTCGTCTTCCGATGGACGATGCCCTGGACGACTTCGCTGGGTCAAGCTGAAGCACTGCCGGAGTCCCGAGGGTTAAGAGGCGGTGACTCCGGTAATTGTGGCATTCAATGGGCCACCTGATGGCGACAGAGACAGCCCGCTCCCCCTCCTCAACCTACTGATCCAGGGGGAAGGCTGGGGGTGGAGCACCCCCCTGTGTTTCACAGTGTGGAAATTAGTTCTGTTGGAGGAGGGATTTTGTGTGATGTGTGTGTTTGAAAGTCAGTCTGTGTCGTGCATTTATCAAAACCCGTCAAATCATAACAACACACACACACACACACACACACACACACACACACACACACACACACACACACACACACACACACACACACACACACATATATACACACCTATAGGGCCTACATTTGGTTTTAATTGATATATATATATATATTTTGATTGTTGTTTTTTCAGAAAACGTAGAGATAACTATAACTGTATTCTAAGCAATCTCCCTGCATGATGTGTGACGTGATGTGTTTTTTGGCAACTAGTCAAAGACGTTATAATGAGGCCGTGGGGGATAGGGCACATTCTTTTTACAATATATCAGTTATAGGAGGCGATTTCTGACTTTATCGACTATTACTATTGTATAAATATTTTATAACACATTGTTATATAATTTTAACACATTGCGACTCGACCTACTTTCATAATATAAAAAAAACGAATTATTAAAGAAGAACCCTACCTAACCAACTGCGGTCACGCCAACCGAACCTTGGAGAAGCGCGGTCACGACATCTAAACTTAAAAAAGTGATTGCGCATGTACATTGCTTTGTTCGGTACAGCGCTTTAGCGCGACAGATACTTCATGTTGTATTACATTGTACTTCGTGAACTCTAATTTCACGAAAGTGGTTTAAAAATGGAATTATTCATTTGTTTGCAAATGTTATTAATTTATTATGTTTTTTTAGAGGGTAGTCTTATCAGCATTGTGATTGGACGTGTAGGCTACATATATTAGCAAATTTTTGCCAGAGTATGAATGCAAGCTCTTACAGCAGTGTTTTATGCATTAATACCGTCATAGAATGTGATGATAACTAATGGTGATTGACAGAAATGGACAGAATGGGCTAATTCGATTATTTTAATGACAAAAATGGAAGGATATATAACATTGAGAATGATACAAGTATGTTTAATGATTGCACTTTATCATATAGTTATTTGGTTTGCCATTATGATCACACAATAGCAGATTTTTTTAAATAAAGACCTCCACCATATTACTATCAAAAGTACTTAAATGATAATTTCAAGATAATACATTTGCATAATTAAGTGTCCCTCTCAAACATCTCTGGACAAAATATTATTTTAAATAATTGTTAACATTCCTTCATATTAGCTCCTACTGTATGCAGTGCAGAAAATTTATAAAGGTTGAATCGCACACTACTTGGGACTTCAAATCATTCACAACTACTAGGCCGTCCCAAAAAATAAAAATAGAAAGTGCAAATTGTCATCAGACACCAGGAAACCCAAATAAATATATATATTTGTGACCCTTATTCCCTTCAGTTTCTCAATTAAATATTTTGTGTTAAATCTGTAATTTATTGAAACAAAATTAATAAAATATCAATTTTTTTTAGTAGTATATAACTGGAAGGTAATATGTAAAAAGACTGACATAGACCTTCGGGCAACACAGAGACGTATCACTATTCCCCATCGCTGCAGTGAGTCGGCCCCGAGCTCAAAGACAAGACCCAACCGTTGAGTTTGTGACGTGATTGGACTTTAAAGTATTCACTACGCTGCAGACCGACTTTGACAGACGTTAGCCACCGGTCCGACAAAAACAAAGAGGAGAGCTGCCCTATCTGGCCGTCGGATCCAGCCGTCCCTCTCTGGAGGTCAGTGAGTCGTCCTGCCTCACAACTGGCCCGGCGTGGGGCTCTGGGCGCTGGTCTGCGTCGACAGAGGGGGGACCGGGAGAGCTCGGGCTGAAGGGGTTGGTGTTGAGGGCCGCTGCAGGCATGGAAGACACGCCGGCCTCGTCCGCTGCAGTGTCTGCTGAGTCCCTGCCTGGGTTGGTTACAGTACCCGCGTCTTCGGAATGGAGGAATAACTTGCGACCTAGAAACCAAACGACCTTGTCAGCCTACTGTGCGTGGGTTTACACGAAAAGTAATCTCGCACTAGACATACATTTGTGAGCATCCTTAGTTTAAGACCCGATCAGTTGTTGCTCCCTATATCAGACTTAACTCTGACAATATGTAAAAAATTGCTCAACTACAAACAAAGTATACATTGAGTGGCAAGAAGATATTAAAGAAACCCACAAAATATCAGTTTGGGCTTATATAACCTGGTTTTCTTATTTTCTATGAGTGCTTTATGCAGTATAGGCTTGTCAAGAGAACAGAGACTTGCCAACCTTTACCTTGCAGTCTGCTGGATAATGTTGTTGGTGTGTCTGGGAGATGGAGCGCACTGGTTTGGTCTTTACTGGAGTACGTAGGTTCAGTAGAGTCCAATAATCCTGAGGAATTGAACATAAGGTTGTTCAATGCAGTGGTTCCCAACCTTGGTCTTTAGGAGAATCACCAAATGTCCCCAAGGCCTTTCGCCTGCCAACTCATAAGCAAACAGTAAGAAAATAGATAATACACACACGCAGGCGCTGGGCAAACAGGACCGCTCCCAGTTGATGCACATTATGAGAAGGCTAGGGCCATTGGAAACACTGGAAGGATAAACTCAGCAATGCTGCCTTCGGTGTGTTCATTTAGCAACCCGAAATGAACACAAAAAATTACAATTTAAAATATATGATGGAAAGCCAAAAAAGAAAACATAAAAAAAAAACAAGCCAAGCTAACAATATTTATAATATATACGTACCAACAATAAACACACTTTGACTTTGACTTTTGACCAAATGTTTAGAAATACCACTCTCTCGATTTTCAAATAAAATCCAAATAAAATCGACTTAAGTGGGCCGGAAAGAGATATCCATTCATAAACTGTTCCCTGAACAAACAAATGCGCTGGGATGGCTCACCATCTGTCAGGTTGAAGGTCCTTCCATTCACAGACGCCTCCCAGGGGGAGAACCAGTTCAGCACAGAGCTGACCACGGGAAGCTGCCTCAACACTCCCTGGAGTTTAGTAAGAGGATACAACCTTTAGAAGACTCTACATACACTCCATACACGGAAAGAATAATGTGGACGCTCAAACCGTAAACATTAAATGAGAAAATACACCCACACAAACAAAGACTTTCTCGTATCTAATACAATGACACGGCGAGGACTAGTTTAAAGCCTATTCAGTCTCTTCTCTTGTGTCTTTGTCTCTCAATTTCTGCTAACCGGCAAACCCAATGAAGCAATATGCAGCTGTGATTCAAACTTGCAATTTTCTGGATATGGAGGTTAAATGATGGGCTTCATAACAAGGGCATAACACTGTCTCTATGATAAGGGGGGGGGGGGGGGTTTAGGTTGCAACGTTTTTTTCTCAATTTAAGGAGGTGGAAACTGACTATTCGCATGCTTCTAGAAGAACATCATGACAGGCAATGAACAACTTGACTCATACATTTTTCATCATAATATGTTCACTGGTACACACACACACACACACACACACACACACACACACACACACACACACACACACACACACACACACACACACACACACACACACACACACACACACACACACACACACACACACACACACACACACTTTTTTTCCTAGGAAAGAATAAGGTGAATAAACCCACCTCTTCAAGGATTCTCTTCTCACTGTCCTTCTGCAGCTGTAGCTGTGCCTCCAGAATGCCTCTCTGCACCACCTCAGCCATGTTCTCAAATAACTGCAAGGCAGGGAAACCAAGTTAGCCAAGCAACTCTGTATGGTGGTATGTATTCTCACATTTTATAGCAAGCAATAAATACAGGATTAAAAAAAAAAAAAAGAAAAAAAAAAATCGAGGTAAATGTACAAATTTTGAATGAAATACATACAGATAAAATATATTTACAGTGGTCTTTTATAGGGCCAGTGCATAAAATGCTGTAGCAACTAGCAGACTTACTGAATACCCTTCTTCTCCCCTCCAAAGAATACAGCGACCTGAATTGGCCTGTATTGTGTTAAGTGCCAGTTGGTATTGTGTATATAAATGTGTATCTTTCTCATAGCGACATGTTTAATGTTAATGTTATAGGAAATAGCTCTGTGGAAAGGACACACTTCCTATGTACTTTAGATATAAAGGGCTCATTCTGAGATAACAGAAAAACATGATTCTTATCATCATGTGATTATACACTAATTAAAACATACTTATGAATATTATAGTCAATTTATGCCAAGTCTGTCACGCTGGATGCCACAATATTGTACCCACTGCACCTTTAAGAAGACCTTCCAGTAGTGCAGGTGAGATACTGCAGATGTTCACGGGTTGGTTTACTCTCTCTGCTTGGTCATATGCATTAGACGCAAATATTTGTACCGTTCTCCACAGAAGTAAGTTAAGCTGTAAGCTAGTACAAAAGAAGTTTAACTCCCAAATGTCCAAGGTTAGATGTGACAGTCAGACTAAGGGCATGATTTCTGAGAAGGTTTGCCCGCGTATGTCCGTTACACCGTGGTGCCCTCTAGGATTGGTATTATCTTTATACAGAGATCCTCATTAAACCAAGGCCCTAACTCTGAGGTGAGCTGGGGTTACCTTTCCCTTCTCCTCGATCTCCCTCCCCAGCGCGGCGACGGTGTTGACCAGGTGGGATATGTCCTCGTTCACCAGGTCCTCGGTCGCCATGCCAACAAAGATACGGTCCCGGGCGGTCCCGTACTCCGGGCCTGCAGAGCGGTCAGTGCAGAGTGAATACAGACCATTCCATCACCTGAAGCAGCTCAGACAGTGAACACAGGCCTGGTAAAGTACCTGAGGAGAAGAGGATGCTGCCTGGTAAAGTACCTGAGGAGAAGAGGATGCTGCCTGTTAAAGTACCTGAGGAGAAGAGGATGCTGGTTTCCTGCTCTTGCAATTTCTTCATGAGCTCACAGTTCATCTTCTCCACTTCCTGAAGTTGTTTGTCCTCCAACACGTCTGCAAACCATTGAGGGTTATACCTAGAATCACATGCACAATCATGGGTATCAAAAGACAAAGAAACATGTTCTCAAGGTGCAATATCAGTTCACCATTTAGTTGAAGGATTAGGATTTATTTGAGTTGGAACAGATCAGCCTGACACAGATTATTCAATTTGAACATTTCTGACATCCAGTATTTTACCTATTTGTACTCATTGCATATACCATGCACCTTCGGTAGTTCAAATTATCGAATGTTTCATTAGACAATAGAAATGGAAGCGCAATCATTTATTGGCAGATTGAGAGACTAAACATTATTGGCAGGAGACACAGCATAGTCGCATGCATCATTCACCACAGGAACAGTTCCAATGACAAGGACTAATTCCTAATGATTATTGTAATGTTACGATTATACTTTGCAATGAAACTATAATGATATCAATACCGTTTACATTGTAGAGATAAGCAAGTAGAAACTAGCGCTTGAGTTACTTTAACTTGCTTAACTTAAGCAAGTTCAACTTAAGAGTGCTTCAATTAAACGTAGGACCCTGTTGAGCCCTCTCTCAGAGGTGGTGTCCGTCGGCTGCCCGGCTGCGGCTGTGCTGAGTGCTACCTGAGCGTGCCCAGGCCGGGCCAGGCCAGGTCCTCCATGAGGCTGAGGAAGGGGCTGTGCTGAGTGCTACCTGAGGGTGCCCGGGCCAGGCCAGGCCAGGTCCTCCATGAGGCTGAGGAAGGGGCTGTGCTGAGTGCTACCTGAGCGTGCCCAGGCCGGGCCAGGCCAGGTCCTCCATGAGGCTGAGGAAGGGGCTGTGCTGAGTGCTACCTGAGCGTGCCCAGGCCGGGCCAGGCGAGGTCCTCCATGAGGCTGAGGAAGGGGCTGTGGCGCTGCACCTCCCGCCGGAACTCCTCCCTGAGGCGCAGCGTGGAGGACAGCACAGGCACCAGCTCCAGCAGCTTCTCCACCAGGACCTCCACGTCCGACGCCTGGGTCCCCAGCCCTGACACGGGGACGGTGAAGAGGATAGAGCCCTGTTAGGTCGCGTAAACCTCGTCTCCCAGATCGGGTCTAGGACGTCCTCCGAGGTGATCTTGGATTAAGTGATGTCGTTGATATCCTTGATAAAATTTAAAAAAATACGCAACCCTGGCCCTAACATGGGCTGACACTGTAATGGTCAAAGAATTTTTATGCTTTTCATTTAAAGCACAAAGTATTTATATTTACAAAACTACAAGGTCTAAAATGAAACCCAGATCATTTATTCCTTCTAAATGTCAGACACTCTTCCTTCGATAAAAAATAAGAAAAAGTATAAGTGAAGCTGTGCACTAAGAAAACAATCCCCGACTTGTTTTGAACGGAGCCGATGCTTTGTAGGATTTACCTGCGGCGGTCATTAAAGGGTTGAAGCGGACGCAGGTCCCGTCGTCCTCCAGCTCCACCACGTCCACCCCGCCGACGGGCACCAGCCGGGCCAGACGCTCGCCCAGCTGCACACATCGGTCAGCTTGATCAATGATTTACACGTGCTCCTTCAATCCGTTTAGGCCCGTTACTGTCTCCTCTGGGCGCGCTCCGACGGAGGGACTTCTGGCTCTGGTGAGCGCTATGTGTGGCCTGGGAGAGAGGATCTGCCCTGCCTCACTGTTCAGCGGATCCAATCAGCGTCAACCGGTTTAGAGCGGTTCAGTCAGCTCAGATAGATCCTGTCTTGAGGCAGGTAGTACCTGCCTCAAGACAGGATCTATCTGAGCTGACTGGATCCGCTCTAAACCGGTTGACGCTGATTGGATACGGTTGATACACGACGCGAGGACGAAGTACTATTGAGGCGGGATATGACGCGAGTAGAACTCAATGCAGCCCCAGCATATAAACAAAATAAATATAGATTTTGTATAAACGCTATATAATCCCATATGAATGCTAAATAATCGCGCAAGACAAAAATGTGTCGGCGAACTAATTAGGTCCCATTTGAACTCCGTCGGGTAGCGGCTACAAAGGTTCCTGTACGGGAAGGGACACCGAGGGGAACTCAGTGACGGGGCGGAGCCAGAACACAGAGCAGATCTCCAGGAAGTCCGTCCCTCAGGCGGAACACACCGGTTGTGGTCAGCTCTTATTACTGTTACACATAATCCCATTCACAAATCTATGCAAATAATGCCGAATTGGTACAACAACGTACCCATCTATTAAACGTGTCCATGATGTCCCTGTCCTCCGTGGAACATCCCTCCAACAAATCATTATACGCTCCTGACAAGAGGAAACAAAGAGAAGAGGACAGCACCAGGTTTATGGTCAATATCTCTGGGAAAGATTTATGACGACATAACTAGTTTACAACTTTGAATGACGACAAAACTGAGGCTGAAGAAGCACACATGATCCAGCAACAGACTGCCAGTAAACCTGTTTGCGAATGTCTGATTCAGGTTTACATTTAGTCGTCAAGCCGGATTTCACACATGCTTCCGCAGTAACCAAACACAAGTTTATATGGTCAGAGCTGCAACCCTTACCAGAGCTCGTTTCCTGGGAGAATCTAAACAAAACTTCGGGAGAGCTGACGTCATTCTCCACCTGTTGTAGACGGAGAGAAGGACAAAGGTCAAGCCCTGTTCATACAGACGGGATGCATCGAGTACACATCATGAGGGGGTTTAATAGTCAATAGCCCCTAGCAACGTGTAGCCAACAGACGGTTAGAGCTCGGAGGTTAAAAGGCACGACATACCAGGCGCTGTTGGTAATCCACAGCTTTTACGGACTACATTAGGAAGCCAATTTAAAACAAGGTTAATGCGAAGCATACAATTTATATTTTTTCTGTGGGGGTGGGGGTTTGACACAGTCCTCTGTCTGTAGTTTTTTGTGTTGCGTTGTGCCTCCAATAAATGTCATCATTATTAGTTTGACAGCTCTTTTATGACTGCCGTGGCACTGTCCAGCCGTCAGTAACATACAAAGCGCTCTGATGAACATTATACTCTGCCGGTAGTCAGTGGTGCATTTTTGTTCTGATCAAGTGAACGGTGCCACATTTGTTCTATGTGCTGATACGGATCAATCGCATGTATTTTATTTTTCGAATCAATTGCTTACAAGTTCTCTAACTCGATAGTTTATGTGATGCTCGATTGTGACTACAATTTGTAATCGAAAGAACAAAGTTCTCGTCTCCAGAGAGAACGGCCACAGTTGGATTAAAAAAATTACCGGTATTTATTATATTAATTTGGTATGTAATTTTTGTCAGGCTTTAATTTTTCTCAGGTTTGACAATAAAATATCTGGGTCAAGAACAACCTTACATGGTTAGCTCCATCACTGGTCGCCTTAGGATATCAATAAATTACAAAAGTGGTAAAGAAGCAACCAAAAAAGAGCGAGAAAGAATAAAGTAACATTTTAGGAAGAGCTGGACTTTTACCATAGTCAAAGCCTCCCGGAGCGAGATCTCTGTATCAAGCACATCCTATAAAACAATGTTAATGAGGAAAGTATAAATTATCTGATATAAGGGGCATTTTCTGTCATATTTTTCGCTACTTCTTATTGACACCTTCAACCTCTAAACCAATATCACATAACTTTGAAATGTCCTCCAATAACAACCATTTGGTTTCTACTAAAAAGATATTGTAATGAACAGAACATTACTTTGCTAAAAGTAAATAGGTAAAATCTAGTGGAACCAAAGTAAGAAAAAACCCTTTTGAGTATGACCATTTTTTTGGATTTTCAAGGTCTAATCTTCTTTGTGGATTAGTTGGAAAAGAAGATATCAATAAGTTAAGATAAAAATGTGTTAGAGCTCACATACCGATGTTATAATGGACGGAACTGTTTTTAGCCTCTCCATTAGCTGTTTACTCTGCAAAGAAGAAACACATTGGGAACAGTCGGTAAACAACGAAGAAACAAATATTCAGAACCGAGGTCAATCTTCACAGAGGGTCGAGTTACATAATACAACGTAATGCCAGTTTGTGCCAAGATGCTCAACACACACACTGGCCTTCACAGTGGAAGGCCGAGGAAGGAAACGTTCAGATAGTAGACAAGAGGATGGTTAGGTGGCCATGTAGATAAAGGAGCTGGGTTGCACTTGTGGCCGGGTTGCACTTACCACAAGTGCCTTGGGACATTCAGTGACCAATCACAGGCAGTCAGCCTGGGTTCCACAGCTCTTCAACACAATGACATTCCTGCCGTCTCTCCTGTGGCATTGAGGACGCTGTAGAGGGCTGAGCACCCCCTACTGGCATACCAACACCTCCAACGTAAGTACCTCCTCTCCCAGTTAAGGATGGACCACACCCGCCCAGCTCATCTTCCATCTTCATCACAAGATGTTTGCCAGATGCTATCGCTATGCGTTTTATACCTTCGCTTTCCTCCTTTCTACTGAGAGGACCATCAAATTGTATTTCGCATAACTTTAGCGTCTGTTAACCATTTTCAAAACCATTTCCAATATATAGGGTCATAAATGTGCAGATCTATGTAATATCGACTGCCTCGCGGATTATGTCCTCTATTCCTAGCAGCCCGCTATCCTATTGGCTTCTGGACCATTTATGAAAGTGCTACAAAAGCATGAATTATACATCAGCAAAACTTAATTATAAATAAAAAGGAAATGTGCAAATTACAGCCTGCTGGGATGTTGCAGACATTTTACGAAGGCAATAGTTTGTTGAATATCAAGTGAGAATCCCAGGACTCATTCTCCTTTGCACACAGCACACGTGGCGAATCAGTGTCTGGGTTCGACAGCTGAGTCCTCGTTGCGTTGCACCGTGTGGCACTGGCTGCTCACCAGGTCGGTGGCGTGCCTGATCTTCTGGACGATGCCCTCGTTGCCCAGGAGCTGGAGGGACAGCCACAGGGCCAGCGGACGCAGCTTCTCCCCCGGCTGGCTGGCGGTGAGTCCGGCCGCCAGCGACTGAGAGGAGAGACCGCGACACACAGGGAGACGAGAGAGAAGAACGAGGAAGACACAAAACAAAGATTAGCAATCACAGATTATACCCACAACCTACGTTTACGTAGCACCTGTCAGAGAAGCCTCTACAACAGTAATGTAACAAGAAAGTGAAATAAAACTAAGTGGATGCACACTAGTCTGACAAATCAGACGTTAGATTCATATCTCGAGTGTGATGGCGAGTAATCCTGTGTGAACAATTTATTCTGCCAGTATTAGCTTCGAACAATCAAGTTCTTGGGGGCAGGGATCTGTCTTTTTTGTTTTTGTCTATAAGGGTTTCAAATCAACACAGAGCCGACTATAGAAATACTGTTATTAAAATAAGGAAATAACGTGTAACTCTTCCCCTTTCGGCCCAGTCTGAGTCATCTGCCCCCAGTAGTTCTGCTATAATGCATCAGGAACGCTGGAGCCCAGATCAGATACTAACGTGTATGAGGCCTATTGCCACCCCCTCTCCCAGCCTACCAGCGCGGGGTCCTCATGCCTGTAGAGGGTGACGGCTGGCACGGCAGGCAGACCTAGCCAGGGGCCCAGCGTCAGAGTCATGCTGTCGCAGTGGACGGCTCTCTGGAAGGGTGGGAACATCCAATGACGTCAGGAATGTGAGAAGAAGAAAATGCACCGTTTCAATTTACGCAAACGCTTATATACTCATATTGTGCATTGTTACGTTTACATTATAACTTATTATTTTATCTTAAATCAAATGTATGGAATAAGCAGTTTCCATCAACACATGGATACAAAATAAATAAAGTCTTACCTTTACACTGGATGACATGTCATCAAGGGCCAGGGTAGCCAGGCTGACCCTGAAACAAATGAAACACGGCCTATCAGTGACAATACACAATACATGCCCTCACGCTTAACCATTTGCCCCCTCGGTTTTTGCAATGTGTTTTATAAACTGTGCATATCTTATCAAGTTCACGACGTGATAGCAAAGCAGCAGAAGGAGCAGACTGACCCCTCCACATGGAGCCACATGCTGTACTTCACACAGAGCTCCTTCAGACGCCCAAGCCTGTAGGCACGGTCCACACTCGAGTTACCTGGGGAACGGATATAGTTACTGACAAAAAGGACAACAGCGGACCTGTGTGATCAAAGCATCGTAACAGCCAATGACAGTAGAGTCAACAGTCATGACTGTTTAAACATCCGCTCCACCCCGTCCTGATGGTGACTCACGGTACAACGGAGTTCCTTCCAGTTACCTGCGTTGGCGATCAGCAGCAAGGGGAGCTTCCCTGCATCCAGATCCTCCTTGATAAGCTTCTCCAGTAGGGCAACATCCTAGAAGGAACAAACGGTGAAATCAACCTAAGACCCTCTACCCTTCGGGAGGTTAGGTTGAGTTACATCAATCTTTTTATAAAGAATGTTTTGTTTCTTACCATTTGGTGTTGTGACCCAAAGACAGTGTTACACGGCACCGTGCATAGGCTGGAAAGGGCCAACCCAAGCTAGGAAGGAAAAATATTGTTTATCAATCGACAAATATTGATTTCATACACCCACACCCTCACACACATTAAATGCCAACGAGAGCTTTTGAGGTTTAAACTCTAAATCAGGCACATGTACTTCTCACACACCTTTTGTTACGAGTCTCCCCTGGGCCCAGTTGTTCTAGTAATCTGATCGGATTACGGCTATCGGATTGGTTCAACTCTTATTTGGCAAGTGGTTATTTAGAAGAAGGTTTTGAAGTTCTCCAAAAACGTACAGTGTACAGAAAAACCTATCCAGAGAGACCTTATGGGCCTAAGAGGCCAAAATCTTCGGCATGTGATATAATGACAATATACCAAGTTTCCGAAATATTTATCAATCAGGCAGTGGAGTTGATCGTTGGACTTTATCGCGGATTACAGCGCCCCCTATGGGCGAAGTGGTACCAATTTTGAGTTCTGCTTACAGTGAATATGTCCAATGTACTATTTACAAATTTGAAAACGAAAAACTATATCCACTACGAATAGAAAAGGTATCCACAGACACTGTCAAAACTATTAAATTAAGATTTGTTTTTTAGCATTTGATTTCTAACCATTTGATGAAAACAATGTCTAGTGCCTGCTGTAGCGTTGGTCGTTGCTCGTCCATGTCTTGCACGGTGTAATACCTGGTTGCAGACGTGTTGTCCGAGGCCCTCCCTAGACGAGGTGCTCTGGTAGATGATGGGCTGAGCGGAGCTGAAGGCTGCGTAGCCCTCGGACGCGTAGTCTTCATAAAGCGTGTGGAGCACCAGCCTGCACACTCTGACCAGGCCCTCTCGGTCGTCCTCGTGGAAGAAGGCGGAACTGTTCTCATACCTGGAGGAAACGTCCCAGTCAGGTGTGAACTGCACTTCCAGCAAATTCCACAAATACAGTGCGAGAAACTTGCAAGATATCACCGCCGGTTAATACAATTTGGGAATGTACGTGCAACGAATAGATTTAAAAATTACAATTTATCAGAGTTAAAATTACAGCTGGATTATGTTGTGCAATACAATATGCACACCGAAAAACACACTTGAATGTGACGCAACATGTGCTACGACAGACCCTAGCGCTACAGTGGAGGGCAAGAAGAATGTTGAGTGTTGAAACCCGAGTCTGATTAAACATTTATTCTTTCAGAGGAGCATTTGTTTGCGGTCCATTGGAAGTAAATAACAAAACTATATGGCTTCCATCTCATTGGTCTCAAGGCTTAACATCGGGTTTCTACACTCCAGTAACTTGCAGGTCACTCTAGCATATTTTCTTATCACAAATAACATCACGTCAAGTTAGTCTAAGCTAGCAGAGCTTAAGACATCTTTATATATATGATATTCAACTACCGATTGAAAAAGCACTTCAACTTGGAAAAACGATGAATGTAGTCATTACGTCTCCATCGTCTATGACATACACACAGAACAAAAACAAAACATGCCCGGTACAAACCTAAAGAGTCGACAGAGCCAGAGCGTGGTGTCTGAGAGGATTCTTGTGGTCAGCTTGCGGAAGCCGTCCTTGTTGAGCATGGAGAGGTAGGCGGTCAGACAGTGGCCCAACAACGCCATGTGACCGTTTTGGCCCACACTCTGCAACCTGCTGTATAACAGATGTTTTCGAATACACACAAAATAAGTTACATTGTGCTCTGATTCTACACACACATAGTACCCTTCATGTTCATAAAGGTAAAAAGAATAAGAAAAACTTTCCTTACAACAATACATCAAAGAGTATCAATATCGCCTACAAGAAACAAATATACAAAAATAAATCTCAGAGACGGTACTGGTCTACAAACAGACCATTTTTGTCAAGGCAGCGTTAACGTATATTGAAATAAATGATTATTAAAATAAGCCCCAAACTAAAAAGAGGAATGAAGCAGTGCAGATTCAGTATTCTGAGCACGTACTTGTGGCTCTGTTTATCACCGTCTTCTGTATCTTCACACATCAGCTCTTGGACCAGATGACAAATGTTTGCAACATTTTGGCCACTGAAAGCAGAAGAGAAATGACAGTATCGCCATTATACATTGAAGTATTTAACTGACACACATATATACGTAAAACATTGATCATAAATATTCAATTGATTGGGTCTTACTCTCCCTGCAGGGGACCGGGACAGCTGCTTCTGCTCAACGAGCCCGTCTCCACCTCCACTGCCAACTCCCTGTGCGCGCACACGCACACACACACACACACACACACACACACACACACACACACACACACACACACACACGCCAAAAGTTTAAATGTTTCATTTGTTCACTTCCTTTTCCTTCTACATAGTTGCCTCAATATCAGGCGAGGGCTGTTTGGAGGGCGTCCGTGGGGATCAGATTCACTTCTGGTCCAATCAGACTGTGAGAGTCTCGAGGCAGCCTCAACGCATAGCGGGTCACACCAGTCGAGGAATGTCGCGCCGGGCAGCGGAGAAAGACAAGACGTTGAAAGATTAGATTCTAGGTTTTGTTTAATATAACGGGTCGCAGTGGATGAAGCTGCGATGCGTGCAAAGCCTACAAGGCGTTTAGCAGGAAAATAAAGAACTTATGCCTTCCGTTTTTAGAATCCCCACAACACCAACCACAGTTCAGTGAGTAGACATCAGTTTAAAGTTGTTTAAACCGGGTTGTTTTGACCACCTGTCTTATAGTCTATTCAACCATCGTTTTTTTCCTTATGAAAGTAATACCAGTCCGACAAATGAGAATGTGGTCAAACAAGTCCAACAGACCACAACTCACAGCCCTACAAGTCGCAGATCTTAGCTTGGTCGATATAATATAAATACATAAGATCACTACTGGATTACTCTTTCTGCGTGTTTACCCCAGAAGTTAATTGTTAAGGGATAATGACGCCATTTAAAGATGACCGAATCCAATGGACCGTTACCATGACTACGGAATTCTCTGTGTTGAACATTGTTGGAAACATTTGGGTAAATGAAAGTACACAACTAAACTAAATATAGAACACAGATTCGTTTTTTGGATAGTTTAATGCGGAATTTGGGCATAACTTTAATGGTTTAGAGATCGACAAAACTAAATGTAATTATGTCAAGATATGTTTAGACATTCCACTACATGGATTTGTGAAACTGCTGCACCATGATGAAGCAACATGGACATACTACAGAACACATACACTCTAAGGCTACAGTGAGGCAGGCCATATTGTCACATTTGCATTCAATCTTGATTATTTTATTGTTGAAGAATCATACCTCTGGCCATCTTCTAAAAGGTTCACCATCTCCTTTAGATATCTGCCCATATCGCTCAGGGCCGTGTTTGCCATCGCCCAAAAAGGATAGGCCTGTAGGGAAGAAATATTATAATACAGCATTCTACATTCTTTCAGTCCAGCTCCAGATCAAAGTACACACGTGATGCATAAACAGGCATCGTTATTATATCATTTATATAAGGGTTATATATATGTATGCATATATATATATTTGTTGTTACAATATTTCAATATCAAGGGTGCATTTGTATATTCTCAATGCCTTTAGAAAGCACTCTCCTATTACATCTAGCACCGATTGGGAGGACAACGGCAAGTGAGGACAGTATCCGGAAATCCGGGGGAAATCAAACATCTGCCAACACGAGCATGAACAGGTAGCTATCTGTCAAAAGATACCCCTCGCTCCACTAAACTGAAGGTACATTAAACACCTGTCCCATTCACGATCAATTCAGGAAGCTAAGGAAAAGCCTTACCTTGAACGCACTCAACTCAAACTTGTTTTTGCCTTAATTGACTTCGTGTTCGGTGAATTGAATTGGCCTACATGAAGTATGTATTTGTCTTTTCGGCACAACGGAATTGTGCATTAAGTAATGGAATGGTTGGTCTCTTTCAGCAGGTAAACAACCTTGCACTGTGTCGGTGTAGAGGCAGAGCAGAGATTACGGAGCACTTCCTGGTGTGACATGAAGACGTTTGTAAGCGGGGCACGCACACACGCCCTCATCCGAGACACACGCAGGCAGCGCTGACGTGGTGCTGTCGGATTCCGTTTGACATTCGTTCATAAAAAATAAAAATCGCTATTGGTATTTATATTACTAGCAATACTACAAACGGCATAAAGAAAATTATGACGGAATTGCATCGGGGGCGCAAATTTCTATTATTTTTCTAAGCGGACTTTCAAATAAGCATCACAAGGAGGGGGGGAGGGCGACCGGAGGTCAAAGATCCATTGGGATAAAAAGCAACAACAAAGCAGTATAGTTTTCGAAAAAAAAAAAAGAGTTGAAGATTTGGATGGACTTTAAAAAGATCCCTGAAATCCTGAAAAGAAGGCAGTCAGAGTTGTTTGATGATAGCTGATGACAGCTGCATGATATTATACTTGGCACACCCTTTAAGCTGACCAGGAAGAGTCTGAGAACGTCAATAAAAACTCTTTACAACCAAACCTAGTAGTAAAACCTGCAGCGTTCAGTGTAACGTCACAGCGTCTACTGCTGAATGCTTTTCCTCCAGTAGTATCACATTAATGGGCCGGTTCTCAAGGCAGGTTACAGTAACCAGGGTCAGCGCAGTCTATAAAAATGGCCCTGCCCGTGTTTCTACCGCAGTAACCTTACTACAATGATAAAGCTTTTGTTATAACAAAACAATGAATTCTTTGTCTCGTCATAAATCATTTAGTTCTCTCCATAACATGAGAACCATGCTTGCAATGAAATTAAACTTTCAGGGGAGAATTGAATTGTTCAATTTGAAAGACATAGAAAAATAAAGACATTTAGGCATAGCCTTCATTTGTAACTTGAATTCACAAGAGCAGGTTGATTTTGCCGAACTGGATAAGTGTTCCCTGGGGGGGAAGTGTGCGCTGGTCCGAGCAGAATGGTGTTGAACTAGTTGAGGATAATGTCAGACAGACACAGAGCATGCTTCTATACATATAGGGTTTGGATGGAACTTTAAGTGAATTGCATCCTCTTAGCGCGCTGTAGCAGTGTGTGGGTTCACACCCCCCAGGTGGACGCCACACACCACCTGGGGGACTTCTGCTGCTCCAAACACGCAGAGCACTGCTAGGGTTGAGACCGGTTTATTATAAAGGGCGTTAGATGGCCTGGTGCTGCATGTCGACATGCAGGATGCCTCCCTGAGTGTCTGTGTTTGTTTGGGGATGGCTGGTTTCACCTCTGCACATTATTGTTCAATGTGCACCAGGTGTTCAGCCTCACCTGCCCCAGAGTCCATTCAGACCTGGCCAGGAGAGCCTGCTTCAACCAGCCATCATCCACACACTCCCACACACGCAGTCACTTGAAGGAATAGTAAAGGATGGGACACACAAATATGTGTTTTTGACCATATCTTTTGTAATGTAATATGTCACTGCATCTGTGATCGCCTGCCACCAAACCTTTTCCTGGCATAAGGAATGACCTGCTTCTTTTCAGGCGCTTTGTGTGCTGAGCTGGCATCTGCATCTCTTATTGCTACACACACCTGCATGTCTCTGGTGCAGGTGCTGGAACAAGTTGGTCGTGTTCCCCATAAACATGGTATATCTTCCATATGATTGTCAATATAGTTATCTGTGCCATTTCTTCACTAATTAATTCATTTCCATGGGATTTCTTTCTTGAAATAGACATATTGACAATAATGATAATGAAAAAATCCTTTTAAATAAATATCTTTTGAATATTTTAAGCAAATATAGTAGTTCTTATTTCAGAAAAAGTGTGGCTTTGTGCATTTCATCGTAGGTTTTCCATCGGATACCGTTCAAGTTTTGTGTTAATTTGTGTTGGCTAAAGAAACACACGGTCAGGTTGTGGAAGCATAAGCATCTCTGCTGACTCTTTCCCTAGCCACGACCTTCTTACACTTGTGTACAAAAGGAGAGCAGCCAAATATTGCTCAGCCACTGCATGCATGTTTGTTTTTTTACTGTTTGCATATAAGATGGTCCGCGAAGTGTCTTGATGACCATTTAGTGGTACATATGGTCACATGCAAATTCAACTAATATGTGATATTGATGGTTGATGCTACAGCAATCTGAATAAATATTTACAATGGTTATGTGTGCCAATATAGCATCTACAGAAATCAAGTTTAGGTCACAAAACTATAATACCACTCATAGAATCTTTAAGCTTTTTATTTTTTTCATAATAATCTTAAAAGACCTTGCATTTATGACCAACCTAGTCAAGCGACTATAGTAGAATGATCAGCAATGGATAAAGCACTTGCAGTTCAAAACATTCATGTTTAAAATGCATCCCGAGGTTTGAAACTGTCTAGGTCAATATCCCATTATTCAGAATTCTGAGACATTCTTCATAATAAGCGAGCAACTATTGTTTGCCATTTTGTCCATCAGTTGAAGCCCACCCCCAGTATCTTTTTCATGTGTTCATACACCACATAGGAGATGCTGACCGCAGGGATGACCTTTAGGAAGTTGGGCGCGAGGCCTCGGTACAGCCCAGGCACGCCTTCGTGGAACATGATGTGTTTGAACTGCCCCAACATGGAGAGTCTTGGCTGACCCTCACATGTGGCTAGGGGAGAAAGGAAGGAGTATGTTACACAAAGGCTTCCATTGCTGAGTGATTTGATGGGGATATTCGACTTCATAGAACTTCAGGTTGGCAGGGTCTGATCAAACACCCTAACCCTATTTCTACAGACCATTTAAGGCCAACATGCAGCTACCACCAGGTATTTTTACAAAAATTGAATACAAAATACTTAGTATTTTATACAGAATACTAACTTGAATGTAATGTAAGTTGTCAGAAGACAAACGCTAGAGCAAGAGTGGATGGTGAGTATAATCACAATGTCGACAACAATGTTTGAGGATTGGGTAAGAAACCCTCGTAGAACAGGACTGATGAGCCACAGCCTTGACACTGCACACTGAAGAGGGGTGCGCCAGAGAAACAATGACTGAAGGCTCAGTCAGCCTCAAGGCTCCACGTTGAGACGCTACTTTTCACTATTCACTGTATCTTTAGCAATCAAGGTCTTACGTTTCAAACCTTTTGATTATCGTTTCCTTTAGGTTGGCGGCAAATTTCCCAAAACAAGTCAGGTGTTGTGCGTATTCATGAACGTATTTTAAGGCGAGCTTTGCCATCGGCCTCACCTTGAGCCTGCATGCGCGTTCGGACCAGGGCCAGCGGGTAGGAGGCCAGCTGTCCAGAGGTACTGGAGACGGTCCCACATCCCAGCAGGACCAGCACTCCTGGGTCGGCAGAGCCTTTGCTGTACCGCTGAAGCCAGGCGTTCTTCAGGGTCTTTGGGGGTGTGGGTTTAAGTTGGACCGATCAATGGATTGATAATGGCAGTGGTGAGGCGAAGCAAGGTGGGACATATTTCAGTATAATTGTTAACATACAATTATTGATTGAGCCAAACTCAATTCAAACACATCCAGCTGCTCACCTCGTACACAGCCAGGTCGATGCCGGCGTACGGTATGATGCCCAGCATGTTGGGCAGGTATCCTCTGTAGAAGGCCAGCACGCCTTCTTTTCTCAGGATCTGCCCGGCGCAGTCGGCAATCCCTCTGTACTGCCCTGTCCTTCTGAGTGTGAGACGAGTCTTCAACACCTGCACAAGGGAGGACACGGGACTCAGGGGGTGGTGAAGGGAATGTGTGTATCTCAGCAAAAGAGAGATGATACATAAAACAATGGAAAAAAAGGATAAACCTCCATCGGGTAGATTAAGGTCTGGGCTGAAACTCCGGCTAGGGATCCAGCAACAAACCTCTCCTGGACCCTCAATGCGCCCCCTTCGCGACTACTCCGGATTCGGCACTTGATCTACAGGATGAAAGGGGAAGAGGCCGGAGCATATCAAGAATGAATGAACGCATTAAATCCCAGTGTGATCCATTGTTTTCATTTGACACTTTTCAACGATTGTAGAAAGAAGGGTTTTAGATATCTTCCTAGATAAATACTGCAGACATAAACAGCAAGAAAAATGTTAAAGAAATAATCACTAACGTGTGCATTCTGAATCGCAAGCAATAACCCTCCTTTCTGTCAATTGTTTTCACCTCATTCGATTTCAAGTTCTGTTTTCTTTGCCCCCACCTGTTCATAAACCATGAATTTGATCGCTGTTTCAGGGGCGATCTTGAGGACATTAATGCCATTTCCTCTCCAGAGTGAGAAAACACCTCCCTCCTGAATTATCACTTTAGACCCTGCCCAAAGGCTGACCCTCTTGGAAGTTGTGCAGCGCACCTTAAATCAAGAGAGAGAATGGAGGTCAACCGTAGGGTTAAGGACAAAGGGAATCACATTACAACGAGGAGGATAGACCAAAGGCTGATCCTACAACTGCCTACTATTTGTGTAGAGCATTACAAAATAACTTCCACATTCTACTTCTGCAGTCTACTGACAACAATCTGCCAGGCCCTACCAACCCACTATCCCAGGCTCACTCATTCGCCTCGACCAGTGTCGGTCTAACTAGCGGTCACGATCGTACCTGCAGGAAGACCTTGAGTCGGTCCAGAGGGGCGGTCACCGTCCGAGACACTGCCCCGGCCGAGGCCCCGGCCATCAGCTGTCTCCACACCGTTCCTGAGCGATGCTCTCGCTCGCTGAATTCATCCGGTACAGTATGATGTTCTCCGATGTTAAACATCTAGATGACATCACACTGGTGCTGATACATTGGTTCAATTTAAAATCAGCATACTTCATTGTCTTCCCAAATAACCGTTTGACAGAGATGAGAAACATCGCAAAATGCCTACTTTTCAAAGCTGTGGACTGATAAGAGAACCTGCTGTGCTGGTGTTCTGCCGCTCATCCTTATTTAAGTCTGTACTGCATTACAGAAGTTACACTAAGGGATTTTTCTTTCTTAAATGCCCTGCCCGTCAGAGGGTTTGGCAGGTTTGAGACCCCAGGTTAACTGTTGACGTCAGATGTCTACATCGAGATGAAGATCAGCCATGGTTTTTGTTCAACTCTCCCCCTCTTGCAGTGTTGTCGGGTTGCAAAATTGGAAGTTGGCGAACCATTAGCATCTATCGTATCGAAAATAACTGTTTAGCAGCTCTCATAACTGTAACTTTGTTTTGTCCCACCGATTTAAGCACATATGAACTGCCCTCGCTAGGTAGCTTTCTCGAAAAGTGGCTACAAAAAACAAATCCACAAGTTTTGATTCTGTATTTACCTGCGATTGCGCACGGTCAACGACATAAAAGATTGAGTTACAATTCTCGTCCATAATAATGTCTGCATAAGGGGCAGTTTGATAAAACTGAATCCTGAATGGAGTGCAACATTTCAATAAGTAGCGAGGGCAAGTTTAATTGGTTACTGATTTGACTGAAAAGAGAGCTTTGTTTTGTAATGGATGTCAATTGCTTGCCAACTGCACAGTTTCGGGAATGCGAGTGAACAGCTAGAGGAGTGAGTTGAACAAAAAATCCAGGAGGTTTTACATCTGGACATAGACAATGTCAACAGTTAACCTGGCGCTTTGACAAACCATTACAATCCTTTAATGGAGAGACAATAAAAACTAAATATAACGTCTTGGTGTACAAAAGTAGTTGACCAACATGTGAGTGCTTCCAGAAGTGGGCAATCTCCTCCAGGTTTTGAAAATGGTTGAACAGGAAATTATCTCGCCACTGATTCCAGTCTATTGACATCGTGCCGTCTCTGTCCATACTGGGGAAAATACACAAACAAGATGTAGGTAAGAATAACACATTGTATATGAATGTATATCAACTATCTATCTATAACTACTATCACTTCTCTAAACTCTGGATTACTTCATATATTTGTGTACCTCCCTCTCTCCCTCTCTCCCTCTCTCTCTGTCTCTCTCTCTCTCCCTCTCTCCCTCCCCCTCTCTCTCTCTCTCTCTCTCTCTCTCTCTCACCTCTGCAGTATCCTGGTGGCCTGTTCCATGCTGACTTCCACTCCCAGGCCCTGAAGGGACTGTTGAATCTCTTTCACATCAATATGTCCTAATGCAAGGCACAAGGCATGGGACAAATAATTAACCTTGGTATGGTCTGTATCCAGCTAAAACCGATCTATCCCTCTATCTCAATTTCAAGATCAAGTTATGGGAAAAGCACATTACATCTTTTCGCTGGTGGAATGGGTACTTGGCTGAAAATATATCCTCATGGGTCTATTGGTAAAACTAGTTTAAGAAACACTGTTTCAGCTTGTTTGTTCCATCTGTAATTATGAAGTGTGTGCTCACCGTCATTGTTGCGGTCCAGGTTGTGGAAAATGAGTGACAGCTTCTTTTCATGGGCTCGTAAGTACCCCGAGAACTCCTCAAAGTCCAGCACGCCATCCTGGTTGCTGTCGCCCTGCCGCACAATCTGTCCAATAAGAAGAAGGATGGCCAGTTATTAATAGAGAACAGGCTTCATTTATTGAGCCTCATCAAGGAATAACTAGGATTGAAGTGGATTTTACGATCACAAATTATCCACTGTCTTTCTCCTAATAAACTGCCTTTTTGTAAAAAATTTAACACATTTTGTTGTAAGTAAAGAAGATTGTTTGAATGATATTTTCATTTTGATATAATGTTCGAGACCCCCCAGACGTTAGTACAGTGGATCTCGTCCCCCTCATGTGCTCATGGCTCCCCCATAGTGTGAACACTGACCACAACCCAGATGTGAAATATTGCATAAACGGGGCTTCCAGTTGATAACCACTTCAGGCAGGCTAACAGTCTTCCACGCATGGGTCAACAATTGGTCAGTTGTGACCTTAACAATTGCCACTACTGAGAATAAACATTAAATCATGCATCTATCTCCTGCATACTTTCAAGTTCCCCTGTTTGCATGCATAGTTTAGCCTGAGGCCCTACGCTTTATAACTTTATTCTCTATTACTCTTATTTATAAGCGTGTTCACGTTTAGTGTGAAGGACTGTATGTCGACCAAGCAATTGTGTAACATTTGGACATAAAGGCTATTGCTATTTAAGCTTTAATAGTTTATTATGCAACCCACATTAGATGGCTAAAGTGTAATATCAATAACTTTATATTAGTAAGCATGTATTATAATAGTAAACGTGACCACGCACCTCTTCTGCATCATCCCACTGTAATCCGCGGGCGGCGAGTCCAATCCGTAGTTCATTGATGTCCACTCTCCCGTCGTAATTCAGGTCAAGCTGTTTGAATAGTTCCGCATATGTGCTCCCCCGATCTGTCTCTGGGTCCACACATCCTTCTTCCTTCTCTTGACAGCGAGTCTGGGTCCAACCCAGGCACAACCATTCTCTGTTGTCACCCATGTGTGTGTGTGTGTGTGTGTGTGTGTGTGTGTGTGTGTGTGTGTGTGTGTGTGTGTGTGTGTGTGTGTGTGTGTGTGTGTTGGTATGTGTGTGTGTGTGTGTGTGTGTGTGTGTGTGTGTGTGTGTGTGTGTGTGTGTGTGTGTGTGTGTGTGCGCGCGCGCGCGCGCGCGCGTGTGTGTGTGTGTGTGTGTGTGTGTGTGTGTGTGTGTGTGTGTGTGTGTGTGTGTGTGTGTGTGTGTGTGTGTGTGTGTGTGTGTGTGTCGACACCCCCGTAAAAGCCGGTTTGTGAAAATCTGATAAAGAGTCAGACTATAACATATTTAAATGCCCTCTGTCATTCAGATCTTCCGGTGGATGGGATATGCAACTGGTGTTCTCACTTATCAACTGGCACACATTGGCCTATCTCTATCTAGTAAAAGTTGATGTAAAAAATAAAAGTAAAAACACCTGATGTATTTGGTTGGCTGCTCTTATCAATTGATTAAATTACCTGTTCGTAGGCGTAATGCCACCAAGGTCCAACTGATCACTTGAGCTCTGTCGACCTCGTCCCTTACGTATTTAGTTGTATCATTTTATCACCACGCGTTCATTTAACGTACAAGTATGGCTGGTATCGGCGGCACAATGATCCAGGGGACTCGAGGAACGAAGTAAAACTAAGTAAAGCTTCCCGCCGGCGAAACATTTTATCCCGCAGTAGTGACACATCTGTCCTGGCGCTCCAAATCCGAAACTTGACTACTGTCAGTCTTCAAACATCTACAAATTACACTTGCTAATTAACTATGCTTCATTTTTAGAAGATGTTTAGACAGTATAAACACTAATTCCAGCCGGAAGGTGCGGAATGACCTTACGGAAAGAGAGTTTATTGGCTTATCGGAGGACAGGAACGATCGAGTGGATTATGCAGTGACGCGGCGCGTGGAAAGCGTCCGTTCAGCACACATGGGATCGGATGAGCAGGCGCGCGGCTCGACGCGCTAGTCGGACAGACTTGACTCGCTGTAAAACAACAAAAATAGCAAATGTATTCAGATAATTTAACTGCATGGCGTGAATGATCTTCCACTGTTTAATGCATTGAGACAATTTAAGACTGCTACTCATTTAATGACATCACATCGTAGGCTTTTATTGCCGATGATCTACTGGATGCGCGTCAGAGCTGTAGGGAGCACTGAGCGACAATAGAGGGCGCTATAGTACGATTTTTCCTCCTACAATGGCCTTCTTGGGACTTCCGTTACTGGATTAAAAGATTATCGTCCCCAAAGGGTGGCATTCATACTTCAGGTAGATTGTAGGTTGTTGTTTGCTTTATAAACAATCTTGGTGTCTCTCAAATCTGACCTGTGACCTCTTCTTCAATATACTGACACAAATATACTATAATTTACGGTCCACTGATTAGATTAAATAATGCTTATGAAAAAAACACAGCTTTTTCATGTCACATTAGGCAAGATTTATGGTTACACAAATTCACAGTTTGCCCTAACCCATCTTGGATATATTAGTCATAATCACAGGCGAAAGCATTATCATATCTTCAATTGGCTTCATATCTCCATTTTGACCGTGAAGACGATGCTGATGACGACCACAAGCTGAGGCATCGAAGCAGGGGGGTAGCCAAAGACCTCGGTGGGGGAAGGGGATGCGTGTCTGGTCACGTATGGAAGGCCAAAAGGGTCACAACTAGGCCTCATTGTAGACGTCTATTGATTTAAATCACAATGCGGTTGCTTATTCTGCACTTATGAAGACTGGCTAGCGGAGGTTGCTTATTGGGGATGAGGCTGAAAGGCTATTAATGTTAGCCTATCTATGCTTTGCAATCAAATTAGGGTCAGAAGTATTGTAGCTCTGTTTAACCATACGTGAATGTGTGAAAACATGTTGCGTGAAATTATTAAAATGGAAGAATTTGAACAAATATAATTAATTAGTGTTTACAGATTAAAGGTTTGATAACTAACATATCAAACCTACGGGAAACCAAACTTTTGTCCCACATTTGACGCTTTGCCTGAATAACCAATGGGTATATAATGGCATGTAATTTGACTATCCAATCAAGAAAATAATTTCCCTATCCAATCACAGAGGGAGCCTAGGGGGAGAACTATTCTAGCAGCAACGGGTAGATTGCCTGGGGCCGAGACCCTCACGTAACATCATTAATGAATCAAATCAGATAAACTCCTGATAGACTTACGTCAAATGGAATAAGGCTGGAGATACAAACATGGATATATATGAGTGCGCTTGGGCTGGAACGTCCAGCTGAGCTTCTGAGTCTAATGTTATCAGGTGAGAGGCTTCCTGCCTGTTCCTTAACTAACTAATTAACTAATGTGAATATAGTGTAGCCATCTTTGAAGAGAACATAATTACACGTAATGGTAATAAATTGCTAGATTGTCAGCGTTAAGTGGCAAAAAAATGAACGGTAAAAACGGTTAGAAAAGTTTGCTAATTAGTTGGTTTTGCAGAGATTGGCAATATAAATTCACTTGATTCCCCTGTGTGCGGCTCGTAACATCAACGATAAATATATTGAGAGCACTATTTTTAATAATTACTTTTAATAAATTGGAAAGAAATTATTACGGAGGAAACGCTCTCTGGAATACCATCCATTAACCCCCACCCACAGTTAAAACGCTCTCTGGAATACCATCCATTAACCCCCACCCACAGTTAAACCCCCCCATGTATCTCCCCGCGAAGCCCCTCCCTCTCCCCAATTTGATTCACACTGATTAACAGGTAAAACGTTTCAATAAATGCGCACGGGAACAACTGGCACAACGAATAACGAGGAAAAGCTTAAGGCCCATCGTCTTCTGCTGGGGTTGTTCCGTCTGCAGACAACCTTTCCCATCTTTTCCAAGGGATGACCCTCTTGGATCATACCCAGTGGGGCGGTGGGGTCCAGGAAAACTGCATGTTCCTTACCAGCACTCCTCAGCTGTTTGGTTGCCCTTTCTCAGATTGCTATTTGTGTTGGTGATGCGTTTTACGCAGATGTTTTGACAACGCACTGAAGTCGGGATACCTCCTTCAGTCCTAGCATCGTCCCCTGCCCTTTATGAGGATCAAAGCCACAGGACCCCATTGCGAGACCTGGTTCTAGCCGCCACGGTGGCTCGCCTCTTGGTAAAGGGTGTTACAACCCCCTAGTCTAGGGAATAGCTGTCCCTATCGCGCCAAAGGTTTCACTCCCACTGCTCCATGTTTCCCAAGAAGTCAAGGAAGATCAGACCCATTTGAATTAATGAAGAAATCTCTCTTATCAGAGTGTTGTGTAAGAAAGGGAGATTGGTTCACATCCTTGGATCTCAAAGGATTCTTTCTTCCACGTCCCTATTTTCAAGGCACAAAAACATTTCTTCACTCTTTGCCTTCATGGATGTGGCTTACGAATCCAGTTACTCTCTGGCACCGCGCACCTTCTCAAAGTAGGCTGAGAAAGGGATGAGGCGTCTAGGAAAAATGAGATTATTTCCTCATGACGATATCCTCATTCTGAGCCACTGAGTCAGTGATAATCACCTCTTTCTCTTGAGCTTCACCGTCAATTGGGCTGTTCTCGATTGTAACTCCAATCCCGCTGTGCCATGCCGTACACTCCGTCATTGGACCTGGAATGGGGGAACGTGTCCCTTCCGCTCTGTCAGAGGCGAGTGGCCGAGGCCCCTGCTGCAAACATACATTTGGAACGTTCTACCTTGATGAAAGTGCTTTTACATTTTTCTCCCCTGGTGGACAGCTCTTACGTTCTGATCAGAAAAGATGGCAGACAGTGGTAAGTATTAACAATGGGGGTAGAATTGCCCTCCTCTAGCCTCCACCCAGCAGTGGTCGAGCTCTGAGGAACCGGCTGAGCCCCCATCCCTGCATCATGTTGTGGGTGCCCAGAGCCTCGCGGGGACCTCACATGGTCGGTCCTCGCAAAGATGAGTGGCCTTTACATTCTGACATTGTCAGACTGATCTGGCAGAGGCTCGGGATGGCTTAGGTGTCCAGATGAATCACCAACTAGAGAATGTGGTTCTCTTTCACCCCGCAGGATCATTCTTTGTTGTAGCTGTGACTGTGGTGTATGCATTCCCATTGCTTCAGCTAATTGTCCCACCACGCCACAGTCCCTATGGAGAAGGGTCTAGAAACCGTTTCCAACATGCTAACACCATGCCTCAGATCTTTCCTCGGGTTTGTATTGGATATCAAGGGACCCTCTCGAGCCTCTTTTAAGACGGCTTTTACTGGCCATGGTTTTTGCCAAACCCGCCAGGTGGTTGGTTGCTCCGTCTGTCAGCCCGAGCTGCCTGGTATTCAAGGAGGAAAGCTTTTCCATGTTGTTCAGACCCAATCCTGCCTTCCACCCCAAGAACATCAGTAGTTATTTTCAGTTGAGTGATATAGCTCTTATGGCCTTCCAGACCCCTCCTGAACCTAGTGAGTCAGAGGTGAGGCTGCATCTTTTGTGCCTGGTACGGGCATCAAAGTCCAAACAGCAGTGTGAACCGTGTGTAATAGTGATGCTGCCAAGGGCCGCACTCTCAGCAGTGTTTAAATCTCTGGTTATGCGAGGGTGTTTGTTGAGCTTACAATCGGCACGGCTCCGCGCCACCACAGTGTTTTAGAAGTCTTCCTACACGGGTTGTGGTCGCCTCTTCAGCTTTACTCTAAGGAGTGTCGTCAGAAGACCTTAGGCTGAGTCGGTGTCCCCAGACATGACCAGCTCTCTTGGCCACTCTGTGTTGGTGTCTGTGACTGAGCTCCTAACTTCTCACAAGGCTTGTGTAAGGCTTGTCACTTATAGCTGTTACATTTTCCTTTTTCTGCCTAAGAGACTTATGCAGACAATGATTTTTGGGATATTTCCAGTATTGAGTGTGAAGGATGCAGCCTTGTTTTTGCCACTGTCATGCTTAGATAATATCATTATGGAAAGGGTCCCTACAGAAAAACCTCTGGCTTGATGACGGTGGGTTGGTGAATATGTCCAACCAAGTCTTGCACAATGAGAGTTGAGTTTAGTCGTTGCAGGAAGAGAACTGTGGAAACGTGAGTGAGCATTGGGGTAAAAGAGTTTGTTGTGTAAGGAAAGCGTCGCTCAGGGCTATCTAAATGACCAGGCTGAAAAGGAGAGTTGAGATTGGGATGACGGTAGGGAAGTATCCTGGAACAAAACAAGGCACAATGAGTTCAGAGACACCATGGATTGGTATTGTTGGACACAACAAGAAACATTGATCAAGCAAAAGGTTGTTTGATTTACTTATCTTCAGGGTACCTTTCCATAATGATAGAATATAAGTAATCTGAGCCTGTCAGAAGCAAAAACACTCACTTTTAGAGGGTATGTATATTGGAAGGGGCTTTAACCCCGAAGGATTTCATTGCAGCCTGTTTGTGCAGATTACGTAAGGCTTCAGTGTTCGCGCTAAATACTGGATCAATCTCAAAGATCGTCGCCTTAGTCTCTTCGACTCAAAATTATCGGAAAATAGGCTCCAGGCACACTCGATGTGGCAAGCTAAACAAAAGGAGATATCGTCTGTAGAAGGAAAATGTCCTCATAATCTGCTCTGAGACACAGATTGTTGTATCACTATTTTCAGTATGCCTTTTGAGGAAACATTGATTTTGTCTTTTAGTAGTAACAATAACATAGATAATTCTAATACTTTCAATCACGGTAACCTATCCAAACATAACTAGGCCTATATTCTACTTTAAATCAAACAAATAATGCCTATTGCCAAAAACAAGCATGTGCGTATGTGTATGCATGCGTGGGTACATACATATGTGAGCGAGGGATGCAGAGTTTGTACCTAAATTAAATTTGAAGGTGGCAGTGAGAGGAAAGGGGGGGAAATGAGGTGGAAGAGACACAAACCGGGTGAGAGGGCAGGAGAGTGCCAGACCGCCGGGTGGAGGAGGGGTCCATTCAGAGGAAGGGTGGGAGGGAGCGGGAGGGAGAACAGAGGGGGTTGGAGAGAAAAACCCAAGCAGCACGCACAATTTGTATGTTCACGCAGACACCGTCTATGGGTGTCCCGGTTTGCTCTCTCTCGCTCATTCTTCCTCACACTCCCTCTTGCTGTCTCTCACACACACCCACACAGACACACACTTTTCTCACTCTCCAGCAGCTACTAGCACAAAGAGAAGACACCAGACAACCCGCAGTTACAATTAATGCAACGGCGACCACAGGAAGACAAAAAAGACCCAAGGCATCGCTGGAGCATGGTAAGGGAAGCAAGCAGAGCACATCCATGTCTTTGGCTCCGGCGCCTGGTAAGTTGCATCCATGTCTTCTGGTGCGCTATATTTATTTTTCTTATTTTGAACATAACCCATAATCCCAGGGATTTATTTAAATAGGCTCTGTCCTTTGTGCGGCACGTAGGCTGACTGTGAGCGCAACGAGACAGGAGTGGGTTTGACATCGGTCCCCACCTGAAGGCTTCCCGCCGGTTGACACAAAGCTGATGTGACATGTGTCCACTGCTCTTTGACCACTATCTACGCGATGCAATGACAAGACAGGGAGAGACTGCACTAGAATGATATAATACATCCTGAGAAGCGACAAGGCTATTCTCTCAACTATTTCCCATGTTTGCTACACTCTCCTCATTCACAATGAGGTGCAGCACAGAAGTAAGGGTGTGTGTCTAGCTCTATCTTCTTTTTTATCTTCTTGCAGGATTTGTTTTATGGAAGAAGGGAGTGCACATGTGTTTTGACATGGTGTATTTGATGTGGGGCATTAGTTGTCATCATCCTCACACATCAGGACATTTTTATCAATGCGTTCTGGATGTGTGATCAATGTTCTCTACATGCTTGCTTTAGTAGCAGCTGATGGGTGTGTGGGGGAGCGCATGTGTCTTGTTTGTCTATACGTTATATGAGACCTGAGTCGGCGGCAAAAAATGCTAATTACAATTATATTAATTTATTGATCCAGTCTGGCCCAGGTAGCTTGGTGTAGAATCAGTCAGCCAGACACTAGTGGGGGAAGGGACACAAGCACTACCATTAACTTAACTCATCCAGCTCAAACATCAATAACACACGTCTCACACACACACACACACACACACACACACACACACACACACACACACACACACACACACACACACACACACACACACACACACACCAGCCCACAGAAAGCTTCCCTGTTAACGGCGGCGCCTCCCTTGAACTCGTTCACCGAGGGGGGGGGTCACTGGTTCAAGTCCCGGGGGGTTAGTGGGGGCATTTCTTTTTCAGTTTCAGTTGTCTGTCTTGACCCCTCCTCCCTGCTTTGACGCTTTCATGCGTGCTGCTGCTCAGACGCGGTTCAACAGACCAGTGGTGTGGCTAACGCTGTCTCCGTGGTCAGGGGATAAACATCAGGAATCAACAGCATTGGCAGGCTCGTATGGACGCACTCTGAAGCTGGGAACAACGCACGTTAACTTGACCTTGAAATTGTGTGTACACAGCTATATCTACGAGCTGATACTGAAGTAGCGGTGCATGTTGTTCTCGATGCAGACTACCTCTGTTGATGTTATATCGGTGTTTGGTTATGAGTGCATGTTTGTTCGTCATGACTATGTTGGGTTTCTCTGTGTTTAACATGCTTGGTTTTGTCTTGTGCTCACAAGCTGGTCGGTCCTCAGCCCCCTGCAACAACAGACATCGACGCCAGACACCGTGCAAACTAAGGTATTCCTTGTTTAGTCTTCATGTTGTACATGAGGTTACTTGTTTTGGTATGTGTACTATGCTACCACTAGCCATGCAAATGCACCGAAACACACAAACACATGCGCCTTTGCTTATAGGAAACAAGAGCGGCTGACCTTTGACTTTACCATTCAGCATGTCTGAGCATACCAAGCCTGGAATCGATCAACACTCTCCCCACCCAGACAGCCTCCCTTCCCCCCTTCCTTCAATCATTTCCCTACTTCTGTGCTCTGACCTACCTTCTCTCTGAACACACACACACACACGCACGCACGCACGCACGCGCACGCACGCACGCACACACACTTAACTCCAGATATTTCAATATTCAGTAAACATTAGCCCCAGTGCCAGCTCACTGATATGTAGTAAACATATTTTCATAAAAATGTTTTTCGATTTACATACTTTAAAAACCTTTAAGGACCAAGTGGTCCAAAGAGCAAGAAGGGGTTCCAACCGGACAACTTAGTAGTGAATATGAATCCAACTAGGTCATATTCACATATTTATGGTGTTTCCAACACGCTAATGGGGGGGGGGGGGGGGGGGGGGGTGGTTGGGACTTGGGGGAACATTCAACGCTGTCGGTGAGTTTGTGACTCAGAGAAACCATCGGGCGGAGAGTGTACCCTTGGGTTTCAATGTTCGACGAAGACATCGATATTCAGCAAGAAGCCCAAAGCCTCCAAGAACCGACAAAAGAAGCAAGAATAAAACAGTTCTGTGTTGTTGATGGTATGATTTTTATTCTTTAGTCTGATTCTGATGTAAGCAATGTGCTTCACTAGAAACTTACAACACCGGGTAATATGGTGTGCATGCTCTCTTTCTCTTTAAGGAGAGTTTAAGTTTTTGTGAATTAAAAGAGAATACATTAAAATAGAGAAAGATCTGTGCTTCAATCTCATAGCGGGATTTTAGTTCACATTCATCGCTGTCGGTGGGTTGAGAATAATGCTGTCAACTTGCCGGACGCTGAATGTCAATGATATCCATGCGTATGCAACTCCTTAACACAAGATGGACCGTCCACGTTAGATAGATCTGGATTCAACATCACGGGTCAGAAACGGTTACAGAAATTATATCTTTAATTTAAATTAAAGATATCTAAGATGAAAGACCAATGAGATAGCAAAATAATGATTATTGAACAAACAAGTGAACATGTCTGAATTTAATGGGTTTGTTTTTTATGATTGCTTTAAAGAACTGTAAAAACATTATGTTGTAACAGTCTTCCAATATAAATAAAGCTTTTTAAGAAATGGTATGTTGTGTTTTTCTATTGATGGGGGGGGAATGTTATTCTCTGTGATAAATGATGCTCATGGGCAGAGAAAGAAGTATGGATTTAAGAATAATATTACGTAGCCAACATGGAGGATTTACACATCGCCCACTTTGCTGATTATTTCTCACCATATTTAACATTAGATATAAGTTCATGACATAAACAAATTATTGCTTTGTAGCAAATAGGACAAATATAAAACTGAATGGTGTTCAATTACATTGAAATATTTGTCGATGCACTGAACTTAAAGGGTCCAGGGTCCTGTATAAAGTCAGGGGTTAGCGGCGCCACCATTACTAAGAGCTGATCACTTGCTTCGAATCGCTTTAATCAATCGCTCTATAATCAATCATATGAAATGAAGTCTCAATGAATTACCTATTTCTAGAAAGAGGAAAAGGTCAGCTAAATCCATTTCGTGAGACATATTTTGGTGAAGGCAAGGCACACAATTAACCCTAGCCTCATTTATGCAAGAGGCCTCTGGACGAGTCCACTACGGCAGTCATGTGCACCCTTCGCCGCACTCCGGAGGTCCACTCGGGCTCGAGGCAATCGGGGAGTACGCAGCGTCCACGTGAGGAGCCTCCATTGCTATTTGATTGAGCAGAACAAGCCACTTATTCTATATAAATGTATACTGGTATCTTGTGTCAGATGACAACTGATCTCTTTTCAAAAGCGAATTGCAGAGCAAAAGGTATACTCTGTGTGGCTACATGCACTTGCAAATATTTAAAAAAATTGTTTTCAGATATTGTTTAATCTATCAAAAAACATGTTAGTCGACATAAAATGTATATTTTAAGATCAGCTGCAGAGTAAATCTTAAATTGCACTTCAAAACAATCAATACAAAAATACTTATGTAGATATAAAGATATGTAGATCTGTGTGTTAGTTAAAAAAAAAAGTACGACAGTGCATTATTATTGGAAGTAAACCATTATTCTTTTTAATGTTTTGGTCTTTCATACAACATACACGTGATGGCTATGTGCTTGATCCAACAAACGTAGAAATTAATGAGCAATGTTTGGGTGCATTCCGAGTTAGGCGCTACTCTGCACCAACTTCACCCTATTAAGAAACTAGTCTGCGTTTGCTGCCAAGCCGAGAATGTTCATTACGTTATAGTATAGTCTGGCGGTCAAACACTAGTTACAATTCATATAATATTCTCCTTGTCCTCCTCCATTTGGATCGGTAGCCAGGACTCTTTATGCATCTTTTCGGTGGTCTCTACCTCTTTGACAGTTGGGGGCTGCGTTGTCTGCATATGCACTGGTAGGTTCTTGAATTCCGCCTCGTTCACATCATAGTCCTTCATTTTGGAGTCCAGTATCCACCAGCGTCCGGCAAAGCCCACGTCCACTACCCGCTCATGAAGCGACCTCCAAGGGATGGACAGGTTCCCGCACTGGGCTTCGTAGAGGTCCGCCTCGGGGTCATAATCACCGCAGAAGGTCAGGGCCACCAGTCCGAGGCTGATATGGCGCAAACGACCTTCGTTTCGCAACTTCACCAGATTCAGTACGTGCTGGTCGGAGGTTTCACTTCGTATCCATGGCGACAGCAGACCCAGCTTGTTGGAGACGTCCAGCAGATCCGTCTCGAAGGAGGTTTCGTCCGGCTGGGTGTAGATGCAAGCCCCAGCACCGCCGAGCAGGCCGATGTACACGGAAGATTTAAGCGGACGGTTCCGGATACCCAGTCCCACTTCTCGTACAGCTTCCTTGTAGTCTAAAAGCACGCCGGAGCACCACTTAGCTGCGGGGAAAAGGAGACAGAAATGCAATCATCTTCGAGATATAATTTAACTTTGAATAAAATACGATGGGGTAACCCCAATATTTGAGAGGAAAATTCGCAGACTGCAGGCAGTCAGCAGAAGTTTCCAAAATCTGGACTCCATGTTGAATGTCAACTACATTCATTCATGCGCAAAAATACCAGGTAAAAAATCAGACGCTAGCAGGGGTACTCACCCACTCTACTGTTTTTTAATCTCTCCCAACGGGTAGTTTTTACAGCCGCAACGGCCGCGGTGGAGCAAAGCCTCCTGGTCACTACGGAGGCAGCCATTTTCTTCCCAGGATGCCCTGCGTTGTCACGTGTCCAGGTTGTTGTCAAATGCCTCCACGTCATTATCCCGACAAAAGGACCTGGATGATGACAGCTGCTCCATTCAAATGCCATTAGACCACAAGATTATATATATTTACATTTGTGTCCATCTATATTAAACGATTTTCATGAATCGTTTTAACTAACAGTGTTTCTAAAACCGTCCTTCTGCACTCGACGTCTCTTCCAGCAGCTTGGATGTCCTGTCACCGTCGTAGCTGCTCTACCGTCAGCAGACAGGCAGCCTCTTAGTACCGCATAGTCCAGGTAAGTCCAGTAAATGTGGCTGCAATTGTGCAATGACTTGTCGATCTGATTAAAAGTTCGTAGCTCAACTTCTGCAAACGACACAGTGACTGTTGAAAGCAGCAGTTTATGATTAAGACATATATTGTTTGTTACTTAGGCCTACATAGCCTTCATGACACGACCAGACACACTGATCACTTGAAGTCAGAACAATTATATTTCACTAAATGAAGCGTGGTGATAATGCCACCATGTTACCCTCACCAAAAAAATGCTTTTTAGTTTCTCCCTTAGGTGTTTCTCAAGTCAGCCCGATGGACAATACAGATGAACTCAAATTCCAAGGTGAGTTTGCAATAGATTGCTGAGATTCGATTATATACAGTAGACATTTGTTAATCGATACTTGTAATCGCAAGCAAAAGCACTGTTGTTAAATATTGGCTAAATATTAGTGATACAGCTTGTTTCCAATCAGCTCTTTATAAAGTGGGTATGTGAGGGACCACAATCTTTCAAATGACACGAGTGGTAAATCAAGTAAATGCAGAAGAACAGCATTCAAACAAACAAATGACACCTTCTTGTTTTGCCCTTGCCAGATTTTGAAGAGGTATCCAACCTGCTGTCCTTCGACCCAAATGCCCCCACGGTGGCGGTCTCTGACTCCCTGGCCTCCCTTTCAGGGGAGGAGGATGTCAAACTGGACTTAAACGAGGATGAGGAGGGTCTTGAGAATTCAAAGGTAGGTCAAAGGTCCATGTTTTCAACATATGTCCTATTGCCAGTGACATTCAAACATGCCTATTTTTTGTATAACTATAGGTTGTGAAAGAAATAACTTCATCCGGATATTGTGATTTCGCAATATCCTGATGCATTTCAAAGTAGATAAGCTAATCGGGGTTATAACCTTTTTATAACTTTTTCTAATGTGTTCTTGAACATTCTTCTATAGAAAACGACATGGGAGGTTTTAAGATGCTTGCTATTATGGGGGATGGGAATACTTTTAGACATTTGGGATCAAAACCAGCCCTTTTCAGATTGGAATCAAACACTAGTTTCTACACTATGCTGCCCCCCTCCCAACATGGGGATAAACTTAAAAAGATGCATTTTGACCAATGTGGCCTCAGTAAGATGTTGCCCAGGGCAGCTGCATTTCCCAGTTCACCACTTAGTACCCCGCTTTCTTTAACAACTGGCTCTGCTCCCAGCTCTTAGGAGAGAACCCAACTGGAGGCTTCTGGACCTTTGACTACTACCAATCCTTCTTCAATGTGGAAACAGCACAGGTAAAATATGTACCGCCACCTAGTGGTATACATGTAGCACCAACCCTGTATACAATGGTAACTAAGAAACTCTTTGAGACGGTGTGAATATGAACAGACACCTAGTGGTATACATGTAGTACCAACCCTGTATACAATGGTAACTAAGAAACTCTTTGAGACGGTGTGAATATGAACAGACACCTAGTGGTATACATGTAGTACCAACCCTGTATACAATGGTAACTAAGAAACTCTTTGAGACGGTGTGAATATGAACAGACACCTAGTGGTATACATGTAGTACCAACCCTGTATACAATGGTAACTAAGAAACTCTTTGAGACGGTGTGAATATGAACAGACACCTAGTGGTATACATGTAGTACCAACCCTGTATAAAATGGTAACTAAGAAACTCTTTGAGACGGTGTGAATATGAAGATAAGCAACTGTTATGCATTGCCCCTATCCCATTTTATCTGCATCTTTCATTTATTTCTAAGTTGAGTTTCTAATCAAACAGGAAACTCATTTAGAAAAGATTAAACTGTTTAATATAGGTTTTATGTTACACAGGTTATGGACAGATTGAAAGGCTCCGTTATGCCAATACCAGGAAGGAACTTCGTCAAATACTACCTAAGGAACAAACCAGATCTATATGGTAAGCTTAGCCCTAAGTAATTAATTCACATTTTTCCTAAAAGGAAATTGATGGCAAGTGACATAAAAATATAACAACATCTCTTTGCAAAAAAGTAAAATTAACTGTTTGATTAATAGGATTTGCTTAGCATTGTAGATTTCTGGACCATACCCAATAGCAGGTGCGTATATAAAGGTGCGTATATAATGTAGTTAAATACTGTGTATGTGTGTGCGCGTGTCTGTGTGTGTGTGTGTGTGTGTGTGTGTGTGTGTGTGTGTGTGTGTGTGTGTGTGTGTGTGTGTGTGTGCGTAGGTCCATTCTGGATCTGTGTGACACTGGTCTTCTCAGTTGCTATCAGTGGCAACCTCTCTACATTCCTCAGCCAATTTGGAGACCAGACATATCACTACAGACCTCAATTCCACAGAGGTTAGTACAATCCATGCAAAATATATCTTGGCAAATATATGAAGTTCATTATTAAACCTGACTTTGCTGCCATCTAGTGGTTAATAATATGATTGCCTTTGATCCCAGCCAGATGTAGTTAAAGGCGTCATATTATACCACCAGGTGTGAGTGGGATTATGCGTCTCCTCCCACAGAAAGACATGTACAAGGAAAGTTCATTCAGAAAAGGTCTCGAAAGTTCCATAGCCAGCTCTATTTATGTTGTTGATGTTCTGTAGGGCTCACCGAAATAAGAAATGGTGAGCCCTGCAAGTATACATTTCGGTTTGTCAAGTAACTCATGGCTGTTACCATGATGTAGAGAAATTACAGTTGGCCAAATTATACTGAGTTTTGGCCTTTTGTAATAGTGCAACTTTCCAATTAGGTAGAGAGTTGGTCTGATGGCTTCCTATTTATAGATTTGGATATTAAGGACTTCTGTTGATCAATGTTTTTAGTTTTTATTTGTACAAAAGGTAGCCAGGGGACCAGTGTTGGGGTGGTTAATCTAAAAAAGTAATTAGTTACTTATAACTTATTATTTCTGTAAATTGTAATGAGATTACTTTACTAGTTACTGCATTTGAAAAGTAACTTCACTACTTATTGCTTTACTTTTCCCATTTCTTAATTTAGTGTAGATAAATGGACAAACATCATAGCCCTATCATCACTGATTGTTTATTGTATACATCGATACAAAATAGCATATAAAACCATATGAAAGAACAATATCCCTGTCTGCACAAAGAAATGCCTCACTGTAAAATCCACAAACAACAGGATAAAGTAGGCTATGGTGAGGTCAATCAGTAGCAACACACAAGTTTCAAAACACAGGCTTTGGGAAACATGACAACAAAAAATATAAAAAGGTCACTTTATCCAATACAATTAAAACAGAAATGTACTTAAGCGGCGGTGACGTATGCTTTTACTGTATGTGGTCCAACGGCTGAAGGAACCTGATCTATTTTGCAAGCTATGACGTCGTACGTGTGTCTTCCTCTAACCCTCTTAAAGGCAAGAGAGCAGCCTTCTCCAGTTTTAAAGTAAGGCCGTCTATTCAGTGCACCGTCATTCCTAAGTGCCTTTTGTTGTTGGAGGACCAAATGTCCGCGGTGGTGGACACATGATCCAGGGAGGACTTTGAAAAAAAATATTTTGAGCTGCGATTCCATGTCTGTATAACACTTGTTCAAGTAACACGCAGGCTAACACAGATTGGGTAACACAGGAAGGCACGTTACTATAGTCATATAGTAAAGTAGTGCAGTTACCCCCAACACTGCAGGGGACCATGTGGAACTAGAATTGTTGTGGAATTATACAACAACTATTATAAACCTCCCTAGCTTGACACCTAATAACAATCATGGGGAGGTCAACTACTGACCTCAGACCCTCTACTACTTGCTGCATCATATTAACAATTCTGTGTTTCTTTTGGGATAAAATATTTAGAATGGAAAGGGACTTGGGTGAGACATTAACTGTACACCTTGGGTGGCACTGTCACACCGGTTATGATGGTTGGTGACACTTGACTACTTGTTAAATATGATGTATTTTGTTTCCAGTAACCATAGCAGCGATAGTCATCTTCATGTACGCCTCGTTGGTGCCCCTGTGCGCTTGGGGGTTCCTGACGTGGCGGAGAGGCCCTGAGGGCCACATGGGGTGCTACACCTTCCTGGAGACCGTGTGTGTTTATGGCTACTCCCTGTTCATCTTCATCCCTACCTCTGTAAGTTCACACCTTTTCTGCCACCAAACTTTGCATCAATTATTTCGAGTATGCATCATAAATGGTAGGACCAGCTGTTGTGTTCTTTATATGTTTGAGTGAACTCATCCTACTTAATTAAAATGTATTGATGAAAACAGGATTGTTATCTGATCGTTAAAGGGCTTCAAGTGCGACCTGATGCTTTACATCCATAAACTTGATTGGATTGCCATATTTGAAAGTATAGCTCTGGATTCAATTTGCATTGAAGTGTGGTTAATACCGCATCATTTCTTTCTTCAAAAGTAGGGGTACAGGTGCATATATTCTTAACCCTTTATCTCAACCAGGGTAGGATGAATTCTATCTATCTATCTATCTGGTGCCAGTAGAGCACGATGGAGGCTCAGCAGACTTCCCTCGGTGCATGTGTCCGACCCTGCTGTGTTCTCCACCCCCCAGCTCCTCTGGATCATCCCCCTGGAGTGGTTGCGCTGGCTCTTGATCCTGGTGTCCACCGTGGTCTCAGGCTCCGTGTTGGTCTTCACCTTCTTGCCCGTCGTGCGTGACCACACCAAGGTGACGGCCGCCACCACTCTGCTGACCATCTTGGTTCTGCACTCGCTGCTGGCAATCGGCTGCAAAGTAAGTGGCCCGTTCTCAGTTTGGTTAGAATCAAAAAATCGCTTCTTTATCCACTATTGGAATACAATGGACCCATTGGACATTGAACATGTCACTCACCCCTTAACCAGCTGACTACTAGTATACTACCTAGTACCTGCTGTCACTCACCCCTTAACCAGCTGACTACTAGTATACTACCTAGTACCTGCTGTCACTCACCCCTTAACCAGCTGACTACTAGTATACTACCTAGTACCTGCTGTCACTCACCCCTTAACCAGCTGACTACTAGTATACTACCTAGTACCTGCTCATACCATCTAGAATAAACACCCCAGATCCTGTCACAGCAATGTCTTCTTTGACCAGGATGTATGCCAAACACTATGCAAACAAAATATGCATGGAATAAACTGTCCTTTTGAATTTAACCGGATATGGAAATAATGAAACGTGTTCATTGGTTCTTTCAGATGTACTTCTTTCATACAGCAGTTCACATGGCAACACCAGCGACCACAACGCTGCCTATGATGACAACCCAAGTGACCCAGGCACACTGAGTGGGCCTCTCTAGTTCTTCCTGCTATGTGATCAGCTACTGGTGATAAACTGTGACTTTGACTCATCACTTAAGTTTTATTGTATTTATTTTTTTCATTGTGGTACATTGCAATGAATCTAGATTTGAATCGACGCAACATTGTGGTGCAATTCGTCCTTCCTTTCTAGCACCTTAACAAAATGCATAAACAAGACCGCTATCCTTGTTGCTTTGCATTCAGCAGAAACCTATGCAAAGGCAACAATATTCCACTTAAAAGGGGCATGGCACTTCACTGACGAAAAGGCAATGTACCAGACAATGGAAATACCATAACTTCTTTCAAGGTGTGTAATAAGTTAGACATTCAAAATTACTTCACACCGGAGGGAAATCCACAATTTCATTTTTAACAGGGACATCTAAATTTTATTATTTTCATAATGAGTGTAAATAAACAGATTATGATTCAGTGAATCCTTGATGGTTCACCTACTGGTAAGGGCTGTTCTTTGTTTTGGTCATCACAAAAACAAAATACCTGTCAATCAATGCCAACTATTGCACTCCCATTTCTGTTGCCTACAAATAACCCGGTCACTGCTTAATAAAAACACTGTTGGTTGAAAGATGTAAAAATTGCATGCACCTTTCTTCCCAAGTTTCTGTGACTTACCTTTGCCATCTTCACTTAGGATAGTCGGCATGCCCACTGTTTGAGGGTGTTTAGTATACCATGACGAGATAATGTTCCATTGTTTGCCACCTGGACCTATACAATGTTATACCCTGAAAATGGGTAAGCCTACATCCTCTTGGTAAGCCACAGGATGTTCTCCCACCAGCACAAGACATCAGGGTAGATACAGGACGGATTGGTCCAAGACGATGAATGTAAGCTACGCTAAAAACGGTCACTTATTCCTCAGCTTAACCTTTGGCATCGGCAGCCCTTCGGCCAATGGTGTCCTATCCACCCGTCTAAAATAACCGTTATGTGCATTTTGTGAGGGAAGAATTTGCCCGCTCAGTTTACTGAATAGTTTGAGTATGTGTGTGAGTTGTCTAAAATACTTGTTTGGACGTATGGGGCATGTCAATGAAAAAACACTCAACATCGTGAGTGTGTGGTTATCCATTATAGTCTATAATACAAAATAAAAGGTTTAGACCCATACAACAATATTAAAGCTTCCTGGCTGAATCAGCAATTATCAGATTTGTAAAAAAGTAAAGAAACAAAAAAACACCAGCATTGGCCCTTTCATGTGAATAGTGGTGTTCCACACATCCATGAGATTAGAGGAATTTCATGTACCTGAGAAATAAATTGATGAAAGGCTTCAACAGACATCAAGGCATCTTTCAAATTGTAGGAAGCCCCTTTTTAACACCATTAATTCCCCATTCCCCTCCCTCCCCAAAAACTTCCCTCAAATCAGCAGAGGGACGGCCGAGAAAACCCAAACTATTACGAACATGCTCGGGCTAACAAAGCTAACGTCGCCCCCTGGACTCGCTACTGCGCCCGCCCAATATGAGCTGATTCAAGAGTAGCCAGTTCTGAACTGGAAAAATAATAATACCCTTAACCCTTAATACCAAATGGCCGCCATGGTAAACAATGGTATTTAGAGACAGCCATCGTTGCCTATGGTAGAGGACAGTTAACAAAAAAGGCTATTTATGGGCTGACAGAAACACAGACACAACAAAATGTCAGACAATGATCTTCCTCATTCACTTTTCATAATAAAAGTGGATACCACTATCTTCTACACAGAGCAATATAAGAAACATGGGCATGAATGCCAATAGAGTTGCCATTACATGATAAGCATTTGGATATGTTCATGATTTCTATTCAACAAACTATGAAACAAAATGTTTAGTAGGTCTACAGCAAGACTTGGATCCAGATGGGTGTATGACACTTCCATTTTTTTTTTTTAACTTTGCTTGTTAATGAAAGAAAACCAGATAATGGTCAAACGTTTGGAAGCAATGTATAAATCTCTTCCGCCGCAATATAGAACCAAACACTAACACCGGAGCTCAGGGACAGCGACACCTCTGGTGAAACAGGATATTGCATCCATCGTTTCCGATTGGCCCAAATTGGTGGCGAGTGACGTCATCACCCTGTATTGCAAATTAGAGACGGAGCAACTGCATTAGCGGTGCTTGGGGCTGGGCCAGTGTTTTTTGATGCTAGTGTTTGGTTCCCATCAAGTGAAAAAACTGAATTGGGTTGGGGCATTTTCATGACAATCCCAAGATAAGAGATAGGCGTGGAACTTAAGAGGTTCGGAACAATACCAGGCAAGAATATGAGCGATGGAGACAATATGTAAACTGGGACAACTAAGCTACGGGTTATTCTACAATAAAAAGAGACGGCCAGGCTGACACCCAGCGGTCCGTTGTATTCATCAGAATGCTCTGCTAGGGGCTGTTTAAAAAGAGGATTGGCTCTCTAATAACGCTAATAGTCGTCTGAAACACATTTCACTTTTTGGACTTATTCAAATGTTTCTTCACATTTTAGCAGTTCATTTTTTGCCATGAAACATCCAAAATATATTTTTTTTATTCCTCAGACAAAAAAAAATACGAAAAAAGGAGAAAAAACAAAAAGGGAGAAAAGGGCCCGGAGTCCCTTTGGCAGCCTGCGGGCGGTCGCAGGAGCGCACAGCAGCAGCTCAGTCCAACACTCGCGAGGTTGCTATACAGTTCTTTACTGTGATGGTAGTGCAGTGAACTTGATGCTGCAATGTAAAAGGGACAGTGACCTGATATCTCACAATAAAGATGTCCCACGATGCCCCCAAACTAGGGAGAGGATACGAGTGAAATGAAGGGACGTTCCTTTCACTATATCTGGCATGCAGTCCTGGATGGGGGGGGGGGGGGGGGGGGTACTAAAAGTCTAGCCATGCAGCTCAACGTTAAAGAAAGATCCCAGATGCATTGTGCGCGTGTTTATGGATGCGTTTCTGTGTAGTGTAGCGGGTCCCAAAAAAAAGTTCAGCGGCTGTCGGGTGGACGGAAGGTGGTCAGATAGCGAGGGGGAGACGCAGTCGGGCGGCGGGGAGGTCTTAAGTCCAGAGGTTAGGGGAGTGAGGCGTGTCTGTGGGGCGGAGGACGGCATCGAGGATAGTGTAGACCATCACGTAGAAGCAAAGGGCTGGGAGGGGCCTGGATAGTACTGGATTTGGTATACTGGAGTTGGCTGTGGCCGTCGAGTGTGGGCACCTTTGGGAGCTTAAGATTCAGTTTCCTCATGCATGAGTTGGGCGGGGGGGGGGGGGACCGGAGGAAGCCTCTTCCTAACTCCCATAATGCATGGTGTTGCTCGGGATGGCCATGGGCGAGGCCATGGAGATGGCTGCGCCTCCCAGGGTGAACTGGTTGGTGACGGGGTAGTGAGTGCTGCTGCTGGGCCCGGCCTGGCCCGTGTTCGCTCCTGGAGGGGAAGGAAACGGAGGAATGAGGACCAGGAACACAGTTGTTCTGTCGCAGTTACTGGTTCCTCGTACCGAGTAAGCAGCAGACCGCCAGGAACGATGGAAGTAAATGGTTAAGAGCCGTGTTTGAGTGCTGCAGTGCTGGTTGTACCACGACATGACACTCAGGCTAATCGGCCGTTCTCATGGACCACAAAGATACTGGGAGGTGGCGTCTGAAGATCCACGGCCAAGTGGAACAGGGCAAGAAATAATAGGATTTCTGAAAGGCTTTGGGTATTTTTTTTTCAAGCAAAAATACACTAAAATATAAATTGGTTGGAACAGAATAAACTCTAATTACTAGTTGGGTCAAGTTTTCCTAAACATGTTTATGCAGAAAATGTTAGTTCATATTTAATATTTAGCTAGACACAAAAAAACAAAACTAGTTTAAGCATCGATGAAGGTCTCTCCATCGGTTCTGACTTTTTATGTTTGATTTGTTCCTGTCCTCCAAGTTAAGATGGTCTTTACAAAGCAATGGAACATAACTTAATGGCTTATTGGGCCGATGATCGCAGGATTGGTTTTGTAGTTGGGGTAAATAGCTTAAGTGGTAGGATATCAGGCATTTCAGGGGCTTTTTTGGAGTTATTTGGTGATTTTAAGGTCAGGGTAAGAATATTTCTAGGCAGCACGTCAGCGGACAAAGGAAGGTGGCCATACTGTAGAAGGATGGAACGGTTCAAATGGAGATGAAGGACGCTTTCACTTTCCCCGAGCACAGTGGGCTGAAAGAAGAAAAGAAAGGGCGTGGCCAGTCGCCCCCAGCCCCCACACGCCCCAAAGGGGTCCCTCTTTAAAGTCTTTGTGGTGAACCCATGATTCAGCCAGAGACGTCTACGTCTCCCCAGGGCTGGTTCTCTTTAACTCTTAGTCAGTGTTCCCCAACCTGTGGGTCAGTGACGCCATTATTTAGTATGTCCGATACATTTTGTGTTGCAGGCATCTTCCTCAAACATGCATCTATTTTTACACCATAAACATCTACCCCTAATATCAAACCATCTAGGACATTGTGACCTTAAGCACATTGCAACAACCTTTCCCCTTTTTCAGTCACGAATGGGACATCTTACATCTAAAGCTCATGTCATGCAATCTACTTTGATATCAGTCCACATCCATCATCCAAAAAATAAATAGAACACTACATCTTATCCAAGCTATTTCTGTTGTGTACGGGGATTGGGTTAACCTAGTCATTCTAAGTGCTTGGCACTTTTCTCTTACTTTCTACTTCTACTGTATTGACAGCGATCTATGGTTGTTTCTCTTTCTACAGACCAATGTACTCATTGTAAGTCCCTTTGGATAAGAGCGTGAGCTGGACGATGTGTCTGTAGATCAGGTGACCCCGAGGTTGGGGAACACTGCATGAAGTGTAGGGATGGACAGAGAAGCACCCGGGGAGTGGACATACCCTGGACAACGCCTGTGCTCATGATGGACCCCATCCTAGAATGGGTGTGGTTCACAATCCCAGAGTTCACTGTGAAAGAAGGAGGCAAAGTGGTTGAGCGTGAAAACCCAGTCCCCCAAAGAAAAGAAGGAGAAAGACTAACACAATGACCGGCTGCGGCCGTCCAGATAGATTGGTGCGTTGATAGCGAGTTCCCAACCAGCGTTGGTTTAAATGCATCCAAGGGTGATAGAAATGTCGTGCCGTGGGTGGGACCATAAAGATAATAGATCTCAGCCGAGTTTAGTTGAGGTGAATGTTGACCGTGGTTGTCGTATGGATACACAACCATCTTGACCCTTAAGACCTCGCATTAGTCACAGTATTGTACACTGCAACATGGTTTAAGGCGGCCAGCTATACTCAAGTGCGCAGCCGATACTTTTCTTTTTTTTTTTTTAAACGTTTGTCATGAAATGGAAACATGACGTCTTTTAGGCCTGTAACCACCAAATAATTAATGAAACAAGTTAATTGAGGATCGTTAAGCTTATTAAACGCATCTCCTTAAACCCAACAGTGGGGATTATTTGATGGGTTTCCCACCTAATTCCCAGACGCTGAGCGTCCTTCGTACCTGTGGCTTTACACAGGAGCCAGGCTCCAGGGTTTACCACTGCACCTTGCAGCCTAGGGCGAGCAACGCACGCCTGCCGCCTTAACTACGCCTCCCCAAACATCTTAACTCATTCACCGCGTGTAGATCAAGACAGAGATGCGGCGTGACAAACCCAGGTCTCCCAACACTCGGTGCGACTGCTTACTTACCTAACGGAATAAGGTTGTTGTGTGACACTGCTGGACCACTCCCGATGACCGTACTCAGGTCATAGGCCGCAGGCATCCCTGAGGAGACACAGCACGGCCGTTACATCACAGCAACTCTGAGGTCACCATTAACTCACTGGACTGACCTTCATATTTTAATTCTGGGTCTTTGGCCATCTTATCGTGCCAATTCAACCCCATCTTAGAGAATTCCTTCCTACGTTTCCATTAATGTTTGAGGGCTTTTGGTTCAGGGGAGGCCATCCAACAGCATCTGAGTGTGCACCACTATCAATCCCATTTGGGTCCGTATTTGTGATAATGAGGGATCTACAAATATCACTTAACTTTGCTCACCCTGCATGCGTTCGGTTTACCCCAAGCTGACAATGCAGATAGAGACGTGCCCAAAACCTTTTCAGTGTCCACCCCCTTCCTGCCCCATGCCGCTTGCATATTCCAGAAAGTGGAGCGGTCATGTGTGCGAGGCGCCTGCTTCCAGAATAACAACAAGGGAAGTTTAAGACGGCTTGTCTCCACGTCTACGGCGGGGCCGTGCGTGCTGATGGAGGGTCCTACACCAGGCCTAAACGACAGCTTACTTGACTTGTGGGGAGCGAGTCAATCAGCCCCGTTTACCTGCCACAGCCATGCCCTGGCCCATGCTGTAGGCCCCCCCTGTGTTCCACATGTTCTCTGAGGGGGAGGAGTAATGGGAGCCCGGTGGGGGTGTGGGGCTGGTGCCTGTGTACCTACAGATACATGATAGGAAGGCAGGGTTAGTGAGGGTAACAGGGGGGTATGAGACACAAGACTCAGTTACACTGTTTAATGACAAGGTTACACAATACCAAACGCCAGAAATTAAGTGTACCGAGATGAAATGATCATTGAATAACCCTTGAAGTCAAACTTGCAGGAGTAAAAGGACAAGTTTAGACAAACAGGGAAGGGTTAGACAAACAAAAGAAGGGGGAGGAACATCTGAGGGTATTAGCTTAATCGCGTCAGAGGGCTCCATCTGAACACAAACTCAATTTTGGCTTGCAATACCAGGGTTAAGAAACTAACAAACAATCCATCTTAATATCAACAAATAACTGCCTCCTTTGGACCAACACAAGTATAAAGACTCACCTGAAAAACGGGTTCTTCAAGTCCAAGAGGTTGCTGGACTTAGATCCTGTCTGGTCCACTTGGGCGACAATACTGATGTCATAGCTTTGTCTGGAACAAGGATGAAGGGAGATCAGTTATGTTAATGACCAACCAGAGGCTCAGTTATACTTTGTGCAGCATTTTGTGCATCGAGCAGAACTGTGAAGGGCATTAGGTGACAAACTAGCTATTGGTATACATCTACATTTAGCAGAGGCTTTCATCCAAAGCTTTTTACAAGCCAAGGCTTAGTTATGGTTCCACGATGACACAACACCAGGGGGTGTACGGATCCATCACGTCCTTGCAGACTCTCCTTGCGTCCACCCCAAGGGCCTGACGTGGTCCTCCCAGAAACCGTGACCTTGAGTCGAGGCGACGCAGCAGCAAGGCAGCGTTTGGTCCGCTCACGTACACGCAGAACCGAAACAGCTTCACGACTGCGTTGAAGCGACTGCAAGGTCATTGCGTGGCCTCAACATGGACCCACAACTGAAGTGATCACTTCCCCTTTCCCTAGCTACGCCCACTCCGAGGTGAACACACCCCATTGGCCGCGTGGCTGCCGCGGCCCTCCTACCTCTTGTTGGCGATCAGCAGCGCGGTGCCGGAGAGCGTGTCGCCGGCCTTGGTGAACAGCGGTGACTGGAGTAGGCAGCGGACCTGGTACCAGTGGGTGAGGGGCTCGGTGGGCGCCGTGGACAGCCAGACGGTCGTCCTGAGAGACGGCCGGGGCGACACGCAGAGGGGACATTACCACCGAGGAAGAGACGTCCACCAGACAGAGACGGCCAACACCAAGAATCAGTTAAATAACTCAAGGGCGCTTTACAGTGTGAGCAGGAACATGGAGAACAAAAAGAAACCAAGGAGATGAGCAAACAAACTAGAGGGGGGGGGGGGGGGCAGTAGGTTGACGTGGAGAGCTTTGAGAAGAGTTTTAAAGAGGTGGCCCCGGATGAGGTCTTCAGATGGGGGGGGGCGATGTCAGAGCCTGGTGCGGCGATGGTAGTGATGCAACGTGGAGCCGGGGATTAGAGACCCGTGGATGACGTTGACTTACACTGATCCGATAAACGCCACGTCAAACCAGAAGGCCAGGCCGTGCACCAGGCCAGAGTGCATCATGTGGAACTTGAAGGGTATCTCTATTCTTTAGGCAGAAGAGAAAGAAGAAAATGTTAACAACTTCCGTAAATGCATTTATACATTGGACATTGCACACACACACAAACACACCTGTAAAGATCCTCTTCCTTGGTATCCAGGAAGTTGACTGTGTACTTGACCGACTTTGCCATTAAAATACGGATGTCGAATGTGTCCTGTGCACGGGGAAGAGAAGCAGCACGATGAGACACTACAGACCAGACGTCTCGTCTAGCAGTGGTACCATCAGAGCTCCCTGTGGACCCGTCCTCTGGGTCCTCAGACGACCAGGGTGTGCGTGTGTGTGTGCAGTACGTACCACAATGGGCTGACGGAAGTACTCGTCCACCGCCGCCCCGCGCAGGGCAGAGAGGTCGACGCCGTGGAAAGAGGGCTGGTACCTAAACGGTAGAGGACTCAAGGGTTAGAAACCACAACGCAGTGGAGACGGTCGACGCAGTTGACTGTAATCGTCCTTTCTGACTGATGAAGGCCACTTCTCCACATGATTGATGAATGTAAACCCCTTGGTGTTATGAAACCAAGCCTCCGTACAGATTGGTAATCACGTCTTTAAACATCCAAGGCGATGGGCGGTTCTCACCAGAAGTTGGCCTTGGTGAACTGCTCCATGTAGAGCTGCTCGTCTGTGAAGGGGGCCAGGTGCACGTCACCGAGGGTGGGGAACATTTTGCCTTGGAAGACACGTTCAATTAATGCATTTCTAAATAGGCCCAATCGAGAATAGGTAACACATCCCAAATCGTTTTTTTTTTTTTATTAAAACTGGAAATCCTCCCAATGTGTTGACTTTCACCCCCCAGAGTCAAGTCAAATAAGGAGTGAGATTTAATTATCCCAACACCAGACCAGAGATAGGTGTGGAACAGCGGCTGTGCTTGTCCAGCTCTGTCCGCTTGTCAAATAGCCATTGAAGGTCTTGCCAAAATTAAAAATATAAGTATACTTTATTTCGGTAAGTAATAGGGAGAGGCAACACACAGATGAATAGGTGATAGGGTTGGGCAATCGTCTACAAGCTTCCATCGTCTGATAGCGCCCCCTAGCGATCGCCGATAGTTGATACTATGGGGGGGGGGGGGACCTCAATAGTGAAACCTACTGGCGCTGTTTAAGCAGCACATGTTACACAAAATGGAGGCTATCTTAGTTAGTAAGACTACAGCCACTTCGCCCATCAGGACGTTTTTTTGGGTTCAAGCCAAATGATAATGGTGAACCTAAAGACGTCAACCAGTCGATATGTCGGCTTTGTAAAAGGATGATTCCGGTGAAGGATTCCTAGACAACCAATTTACACGCTCATTTAAGAGTGCATCATCCGGCAGATCCTGCTACTTTAGCTCCACGTGCCGCGGCCTCAGCTATTGCTACAACCTGGCAGCAGCACTCGATCCTGGGCGCCTTCTCAAGGGGAAACAAATACAAGCGAGACAGCCTTCGATGGAGGCAGTAGCTGTGTTCGAAATCCTTCCCCATCACGGATATAGTGCACAATATAGGGTTCTCGCCATTTTGTAGTGGAGTTCGAATTCTCACTGGTTAATTTCATGCACTATATAGTGCACTTAAAATACCCCAAATTTGAGTGCACATACGTTGTACCCTACATGTTACTCCCGCATACCACAATGCTATGAGGTCGTTTTTTTCCGGAGGAGAAGAAGAAGCTGAATAACCGCGAAAACAAATACATTTAATGATGGAGTCTCCGGCTTTCGTATAGAAATGTCAACAATTTATTTGTGATTTAACGTAGAAAATGTAACATTCAAAATTAATAAGAAAAACCTTGATCAAGGAAATGTAACATTCAACATCAATACAACCTCCAGCTTTCCTCGTGAGTGCCCGGTTTGTTTACATGATGTGGGTGCATCTGTCTGCGTCACACAAATACCCGGCGCATTTACTGACGCACATGACGTTTAGAAATGTTCAGCGCAGTGTACGAATTCTCGTTTGTTCGTTCCCTATGTAGTGCACTATATCATCAACACTATAGGGAATAGTGAGTGAGTGAATAGGGAAAGATTTCGAACACAGCTCATGTACCACAGCTGTGACCCGGAAATGGTGCAGCGGGGTGTGATGTCATTTCGCCGTGCGAGCAGACCGGTAGGTTTCGAGCCCCTCCCCTCTCCTCTCGCAACAGTGAGTGAATACGGCAGGTCAGCGCTACATAGTATGTCTTCCACCTGTGACAGTTAACTTCAATTACAATTTGCGCGGCTTTTTAAGTTGTACAAATAGCCTCCACAGCGCTGTTTTTCGAAAAAAATAAAAATAATAATAAATTAAAAATTAATTATTATTTTTTTTTTATCGCCTATTTATCGGCAACTTGAGACGATGGGCGATGGAATCCATCTATAGTCAGTGGATAGAATCGACTATCGGCCCATCCCTAATAGGTGGGGCATGGTAGAATATGGTCTGTGCACTAATCTGTTTATTTGTACCATAAACACTGAGCTCCTGTCAACGCTCACCGTTGGGTTTGAGGAACTTCTTGGCGTGCAGGTAGCTCTCCAGCATGCGCTCGTTGAACAGCATGTAGCCCATGGGCTCAGAGATGATGATGTCCACCTGCTCGGGGAGAGTCACCTCCTCCACCTTGCCCGGGATGACCACCACACGGTCCCCCAGGCGGTTGCTGTTCACCAACACCTGAAGTCGGCCCAAACACAAGGAACCACGTCAGTGGGGAGGCAGCCGCCCGCCTTGACACGCCACACATGGCAGCGCCGTAACGTTGGAGTCATGAGGCCTGAAGAACAAGGGCCAACGAGGCTCTGCTTATCCCTAAATCATCTTCAACATTAATCACGTTAAGGGCTTATCTTTGTTGTAATTAACCAGGTTATCAACATTTAAACATCTTTCATTAGAGACATGGCCGAGAGAGCAGCACAATACAACCAATAGGAATGTTTGTGCATATCGATTAAGTACGTTGTTCCCTCTTTAGATGGAACCATTTACTCTGTATAACGAGGTTGAAAGTGTGCTCACCTCAGCATGCTGCGCCATAGTGCTGGCTTCCACAGCGTAGACTTTCCTCGCGCCGGCTTGGGCTGCGAAGAAGGACAGGATTCCAGAGCCACAGCCTACATCGAGAATCACCTGCAGAGAAAATAAAGCAACAAGGATCTGGTGAGGTACTTCAGATCGGCTCAGCAATGTGAATCGATTGACACCTTAAGGTGTTGTGACTACAAATCAACACTCCATCCGCTCCCAAAATAAAAGACTAGTCACCTTGTCTTTGAAATCGACGTGATTCTGCAGAATGGCGCGTTGATAGGTGCCGGTCCGGACGTAATCCTGCATCATGTTCTGCTGCTGGGAGAGGTAGCCATAGAACTGCACGGGGCCCAGAGAGAGTTGGAGAGGAAAGATCAGACATGACCTTGCTTGAAGTGCATCATATATGAAAAGAGCCACAAGCTATACTGTATGTACGGCTGGGAGGTCTGGGAGTAAAATATAATCTAGAGCCACAGTTAAAGCATCTTTCTTCTGTCCACATGTCAAATAGCCATCGACAGTCTTCCCAATTTGTATTAGAACTGGCAAGACATAAATCTATACAAAATTAACAATATAATATTAACATACTTTATTTGGGTAATCAACAGGGAACACCAAAGCACAGGAATAGTTGGAGTACTGGTATCGGTCATCCCTATGATCTGATATTATAACGGTTAATGGTTTCAGTTTGTGGTCCCACCTGGAAGTACTGTACGGCGGAGGACTCCTCCGTGCGGTCGCTGAACACCGAGCGTTCCCCGCTGTGCCCGCGACAGTTCTTCAGAAGGTTATAGAACGAGGAAAAGTCTGGAACAGAGGACAAGCATACAACTCAGTCAAGGTGCACATTGAAATGTGCACTCAGACGATATGGATGTTACAAGGATGACATTGTGGTCGCATCAATGCTAAAATATGTTGGGCGTTGTAGGCTGTGGCACGCTGCCCACACACACGTCGCTTCTTCTCGATAGTGAGGACCTTGTCATTGAATATTCTTTGGGGGTATTGAGGACCAGTTTCACACGCTGTTGATGGAAGTCGAGCGTTTTTGGTCATTCTGATTTTGGAAAGTGTTTTCATTAACTGATTTACTTTTCCTTCAGCTGTTCTTCATCAGGTATAGGCATATTGGGGCGCAAACTTCTCACCATAGAACAACAGTCACCATTCACGTTGCCAGCATTCAATTTGATGAAAATGAAATATACTACTTTTAGCCTTGTATATCATAATATAGATTAATTATCGTAATTAATATACTACAATAATTACAAACTATGCGTTTCAGCAAACAGAACAAATGCGGATCATTCAATTCAGCAGAAGAGCCTAATGTACTAGCGAGTACAGAAGGAGAGAATCATACTACCAGGGCTAGTGGTATCATGATACGACAGCTGCGGTAGACAGGTTGCATTGACTTTTTTGGATCATCTTTAACGGTTTTGAATTGCTGCCAACCTATCAACGTTTCTTTCCCGCCTTTTTATTTTACTAACAGTCAAGAGTGTTCTCTTCTTATAAATTAAACAATTGATTAGTGCCACTGCCATTGCACAAAGTGTTAATCAAACCATAGGGACATTTATTGAGAGCAAATTGCACACAGGAAGAAAGAAATAAACATTGTATAGCTTATCGGCTTTTCCTTCTACTAGTCAAGCAATACTTCAGCATCACTAATTCAGCATCTCCATTGTTCCAATGGATTGGCTCGCTGTTACACACGCACAAATTTCCAGACTCCGCGATTCAACCTCGATTATTACGAAAGAAGTGTCTACTCAACGACTTCCTGACACAGATTTGAATCTTCGATGTCACCCCTACTAGATTACAGAATAGAGGATGTCAAAACAGACAAGGATTGATTAAAGAATATGTGCTTTTTATGTAAATGCACTTAAACCTGCATGGTTGCCATCCATCCGGTGTCTGCATGTTTAGGAGTCCAACACGTCACGCAAATCGCCTCCAGGTGCATAATCAGTGTCTGGATTCTCAGCCTTACTGGCTCCTCAACAGCGTCACGTTTTTTTAATATTGTCTTAAGATTTCTGTACTGTTGTAAATCATACAAATACTTTGGACTCTAGAATGACCATGGCTGTAGAAGTGAATGGCTCAGCTAGAGGTTTTTAAATATTTATTGTGTGCGTGCGTGTGTGTGTTTACCAGCTGGTGAGGCGAACTGCAGTAGCACACTGTTGCAGCCCAGCGTGATGATGAACGACTGCTTTCCCACGCGACTGCACTCCGTCTCCCGGGAGACGGAACACTTGAACACGCATGTGTCCTCTCCTGAAAATGAAAGAACAGTGGTGAGGATGTGGAAGATGTCTACAGAGGTAAGCAACACAGCCTCACAAGTGAAGTCTCCCACCAAGACATCAAGAAAATAACTATGGTAGCATACCACAGTATGTATATTAACCCCAACAATAATAATTATGTATACTATTAAATATAGTTCAATAGAGCGTATAGTAATTCAAATAATAGTTTCATAATGGTTTGATATATTATACAAGTCTACATTGGCAGATGCGTGCCTGAAGCCTCTACAGATTTCCATAGGGCGCCACTAACGGTTGCAGACTAAGATGGCACACACTAGATGCCAGAACAGATAAAACATGAACTTGCAGGTTAGTCTGGTTCCCAGGAGAGGTTGGGCAGCAGCTCGCTGTAGAGCTAATGTCAGTGTGCCAATTGCAAGTTCATAAAGTTTCTTTGAAAATCGGCACATTTCTGGCATGAGAAGTTATCAGGAACTCAAAGTAAAAGGCACAGTGGGCCGGTTCCGAGAGGCATTGGCTCATCTTATTCTTCCATTAAAATGAGCAACTCTGCCCTCAAGGCGTTTAATAGAATGTGTTGACGCCGTCTCAATTATTTCCCAATAACAGTTATGTTAGGCATGCAGTTTGTTACAGGATGGTAAGCTTATATTACATTGCGTAAGGTCAAGTATAAGGGTTGACTTTAGTTTAAGGATCCAAACTTTGACAGCTGGCTCAACATAATTGCATGATCCTCCTTACTCAATAGTGAAATCGAATAGGAGTGGGCAGGTCTACTTTATATGCAAATATGACTACAAATGAGTAAGAAGATGGTGTCCCATCTTATTTCAGCGTGTCACGCACAACACGTGCACGCGGTTGGTCACCAAACAGCTTGAAAACTAGTAGGGGCATAATAACGGCAGGGGACTACGCTATTGTTCCGGTGAGAACAAAGATGAGTGCTTAACTAATGTCGGCCCCCCTCTCGCTAAAGAAAAGTGGGAAAAGATAAAATACTAGCCATTACTAAAGGCACCACATTAAAGCCAGGATTGTACTTGCATTATTACCGTTACATTACAAAAAAGGAAGTAAGTGAGCCTCGAGTGTGCATTGTGCAACGCAATGTATAAGGAAAAAAAATCAGTCAGTCCTACTTTCTCATGCCCGAAAACAATCGCGAGTTTGCTAGCTTTAGCCATAACGCTACTGGGGGTACTCGATTCATTGTAGTTAAATCAAAACCGCCCTCAACAACAAAGGCAAGACGGGCAGCGGGTCGGCATGCTGCATCGCGGTCCTCGATTCAAACTGTACCACGGTATTGTTCAGCTAGCCAGGTATTATGGACATTATAATGAAACGTCTAGCTGATGCAGCCGGACACTGGCGTTTGTGCTGCAAGTTTCCCCATGCCTCCAAAATGCCGCGGGGAACAAATAAAATGCATTTTAAAAGCCCCCTTGGCCCTAAAAGCGTCCCCGCTCTCACCAGCTCCATTGCGATTGACATGAAATCAGGCTAACGTTGGATCTGCGCTAGCCGTCTTCGCTAGGTTACCTCTGCATATGGACAGAACTAGCCGTATATGGTACATAGCATTAGCATTAATAGCTAAAGCAGGCCGAACATCAGAAGATGGGCAAATACACAACCCCACTCACCATTGGAGAGATTGATAAGTGCCGCGTCTTGTGTGGTTTTCACTTCAAGACGCAATGGTTGTTGCTCAGAGTGGCGCTGTATGTCTCCGTTCGCATCTCCGATGGAGAGGAGCCGCACGCCGGGAAACACCGACATCGCCATCTTCGATCTGGAGAGGTAGAGATAGCTGCGAGTCGGCGGCGCTGACGTCCAATAGAAATGTGCCGTTCTTCTTCGCTCTTTGTTTGTGCGCGTGTTTGCGCGCGCGTGTGAGGTTATGGTGTTGGTGGACATGAAAGAGAAACTTATACGTCTTGTCGACTCATTGACAAGTATGGATGGATCTATCTGCATTGGCCCTCAGTGTTGTATCGCTGTTTTTTTTTTTCTATCGGCGGCTTAATAGGGTTAATAGGATGATCTCACGTATCAATGTGCGATTAACCATTATTGCGTGATTCATTTGAATGATGTTGTGGTGACATGACACATTATTTTAATGCTGAGAGGATTGGCGTTAACATTGTCATGCAATACATTTTTTCATTCACTGTACAATATACTGGCGGGAAATAATGGGGCGTTCAAAGGCCCTTCAGGGACTAGGAAAGTTTGTGGCCCTCCGACGATGAAGTAATGTTTGCTACGTCAGCGTTAATTTCAGTTCACCATTCTGAGATTCTATGTTTTTTCTTCCACCATACATTCTGATTAATTATGCTCAGCTTGTAATTTACAAAAAAAGGAAGATAATTAAAATGCAAGAATCGGATTCAATCATTGCGTCAAGCTTTAATTTAAGTGTGTGTGTGTGTGTGTGTGTGTGTGTGTGTGTGTGTGTGTGTGTGTGTGTGTGTGTGTGTGTGTGTGTGTGTGTGTGTGTGTGTGTGTGTGTGTGTGTGTGTGTGTGTGTGTGTGTGTGTGTGTGTGTAGGGGGATGGAGTGGGCGTTTGTGTGTCCCAAGTCCAACTGAAGGATTGCCTTGTTCAGAGGCTACAGGGGACACTAACAACTGCTTTGGATGCCATTGCATTACATAATCACAGTGAAATTGTTTTTATGCTTTTTAGGTTATTGAAAAAGTATCACATGATATACCTCAGAGCAGAGGTAGCATGTGGCAGCCTTTAATGCCAGTATATTTGTTTTCCATGCAACATATGGCCTGCTGTATGATCCTCAAGTGAACTATGGTCTAACTATGCGATATTGATGCAGGTTATTCACCTGTCTCAAATTACTTTTTCTTCACCAAGAGCATTCAAATTAATAGATGGATTAGTGTTGTATGTTATTTCTTAAATAACATGCAAAATCAATTCTTCAATATTTACTCTAAACAGACTTAAAATGCAATTTTTTTTTAATATAGTGATTTATAACATTCTGATGCTAAAACTACATAACTTGGATTTGTTATCAAGCCATAGTTTATAATAAATAAATGACTGTGTTTGTATTGGCCTATCACAAACGTTATTCCCCAACTATCCTAACGCAAAATCAAGGTTTCATTCAAATCAAAAATCGAACATCAGTTCAATTAAATACAAATACATTTTATTACAATATGATACATTTCAAAGAGATACACTGAATGTCAGTTTGTTTGGTTATTTATAATTATGAACATGTATTACTTATTTGTTTCTGATTACTGTTCCATATTCATTATGGTCCCTATTTAAAAATGTACCCATTTCTTTTTCCACGAGGTTTATTTTTTTGCAACACACACATAAAGCATTGGAGCCTGGAGGGCGGAACTTGCTGTGTGAGCAACGTCCGGTGCAACCTCAAAAGAAGTCGCACAGAGCGGATTCCAACATGTCAATACGAGTGAGTACGGGATTAAATCTAAAACGGTGGATTCGCATATGTATTTAATGAGACAGCTGGTTTAAATTTGCTGTGTTGTCCAAATGTAGTTGTGTGTACGCGGCAAAGTTTGTTATGCTAGTATGCTACCGCTGGATGAGGATAGCAACACTTCTGTAGGCCAGTCATTTTGACCTAGGGTGATGTAACGTATGGTAAATTATTTTTCCGCAGTGTTGTTATACTTTTTTTTTACGTACTAATGGCTCAGTCATGTAGTCTTAGTAAAATGATCCGATTTTAAGAAGTCACGCCATGAACATTAAACCCTTTTTGAGCTGTCATTACTCGGCAACGTTTACAAGGACGTCCAACTACGTAACCTACCCTTCGAAAATAAGATGAGACGCACAAAAAAACCGATAGTAGAATAACTTTTAACTAAGTACAGCAGCATGGCCCCAAAGTGTGTGTGTGTGTGTGTGTGTGTGTGTGTGTGTGTGTGTGTGTGTGTGTGTGTGTGTGTGTGTGTGTGTGTGTGTGTGTGTGTGTGTGTGTGTGTGTGTGTGTGTGTGTGTGTGTGTGTGTGTGTGTGATAAGGGTTCCTCTCTATCAATTGCATTAATTTAGAACCCAAACCATTCTGTGCAATCTCTGGCCTTGCATGCTTTGAATACCTTGTTTTATAATGAAGCCACAAATAATCTTTACTATTAGCTAAACACAAATCTGCTTCCTCCTCTAAAAATGTGAATTAATTCTTTATGTTTATAACTTATATTATTCATGATTTTCCTTCATCTCTTTGTTACAGAGTGCATTGGGATTTGGAATTTCAGCAATCAAATGTACCCGATCCCTTCACCAAACTCCTGTCTGGAGGAGTCCTCTTGTACCCATGGTTGTGGAGCAAACGGTAAGGCTTGATCAATGGCCGTGGAGGCTCAGTGAATCGTTTTGTTTTTGTATCAAACGGGGTAATATCTCATATATGAGTGCAACATGGTAATCTACGCCATTGTGTCACTGTTACTTAAATAAGAATGCCATTTAGAGAAAAAGGAGCACAATTCTCAAACAGTTTTTTGCCAACCAGTTTGTGAACGTTCACTTTGCTCCGTAGGCCGGTGGCGTACTGACGTCGGATTGCTTTTTAGTCTTTAGCCTTTTAGAGTGTGTGTGGAAATGTGTGGTTACCGTTTGTGCATTGGTAGATGTGGATGGCCCCATCCGAATGAGGGTTAAGCTTCTTTGACCCTTACAGTATAACGACACAGTGCACTTTTAGTTTTTTAAATGAGGGGCAATGAAGAGAAGATGGGGCTTTGCTCTGGCTGGTGTAAGAGAGCTCTCGCCCCTATAGCATCGTCAGGGTTCTCCTAAAATAATGAGACAATTGCACCTTTCTCCCTCATTTGTTTGATTGCAACGTAGTAGTAGTTTAATAGTATAATAGATGTGTATTCGATTCTTAAATTCTGTACATATTTCTAATAACCTGTACAATAAATTTCCATCCGTTTAGATGATGATAATGGTTACCTCTTTTAGCAGTCTGTCTTGTGTAGTTTTAGGCCCAAATGGTGGTGTGGTTGTAAAGAGAATTATACAACTTTATGTATGCTTTATTGCCGGGTATAGTGAATCAGGCAGCCCAATGTCCTGAGTATTCTGAGTGTGTGTAACAGTGATACCATACAGTATGAAAACCAATATAATAATTAACCTACATGAACTAGGCCTCATTAAAGTATTTGAAAAGTACTCAAATGTTGCTTTCAATCTATCGTCAGGTTCATTGTGCCTTGTGGTGGCTAATCCAGGGCCTGATTAACAAAGGTTATATCTGTATGTTTTTTCTTTAGGGAAGAGGAGAGAGAGCCTATGATATCTACTCACGTCTGCTCAGGGAAAGAATTATTTGCGTCATGGGCCCGGTAAGTTTTTCCTGTGCGACTCATGTTTGGTTTATCCTGCAAACTCCCTACTTTGAATTCATGAGGATGTTCTCTATATAATCCTGGATGTGAATCTAAAGTTTCTGCATCATTCAAAAGGGTGTACTTCAGTGCCTGTTCCAGCTATTTTATTGCTTTCTCTTCCTCTTTTTGTTCTGTTAGATTGATGATACAGTAGCAAGCCTGGTGATCGCCCAGTTGCTATTTCTGCAGTCCGAAAGCAACAACAAGCCCATTCACATGTATATCAACAGTCCAGGTAAAGTAGTCTGATGGAACATAATGCACCAACAAATGGAATAGAATAGAATTGCAGAAGAGATATGTTTTTTTAAACAAATGTTTTAATGATATTGCTACTGGATATTAGTTTGAAGACGAACCCTGACCTGGTATGTTGAATCCGCATCGATCAGCATAGTACTTATTTGGCAGAGGTCGACTTAGTATCATCCAACTGTACTGAAGTACGTTGTAGATGAACCATAGTGCTGCACTGGCTCGCTGAGCTCGTACCGTGAGCTCCACAGTGTTGGTATTAAAGTCCCCGTCTCCACCCCCAGGCGGCGTGGTGACGGCCGGCCTGGCCATCTACGACACCATGCAGTACATCCTCAACCCCATCTCCACGTGGTGCGTGGGCCAGGCCGCCAGCATGGGCAGCCTGCTGCTGGCCGCAGGCACGGCCGGCATGAGGCACTCCCTGCCCAACGCCCGGATCATGGTGCACCAGCCGTCGGGCGGGGCCCGGGTAAGGCAGTGTACGCCGATGCATGGCACGTCCTGGGATGACGTTGAGGGCAGAGGGAGAGTTCTGGGATGTTAGTGATCTCTTTATTGTTGACAGGGTTTATTGTAGTCAAGCTGAATATTCAATCATTGCTAAACGGCCTTACATTCAGTAGACTAACTAACTTAAGGTTAGCACCGCTTGTTAATAAATCGGCTAAAAGTGTAGAAACACACTTCAGAAACAACCGCTGTGGCACATATAGACTTGAGGCTGTCCCTGACACAAGATTCAGATTTTATGGTATTTAACTTTATTTATTGAATCAGCAGACGACCAGATGAAGAAATTACTATTTCCCTTAGTATTGCATACATGAGTTAAACTAAAGGTCTGAAGAGTTTCTTGTGCTATGTGGGGACATTTGGTCCACATTTTCAGACTGTATCTTTGCAGAAACCCGATATTTTGATTTTTAACTTTCGGAAATCCGTCTCTTCAGGGTCAAGCCACAGACATCGCCATCCAGGCGGAGGAGATCATGAAGCTCAAGAGGCAGATCAACAGAATCTATGCCAAACACACAGGCCAACCGCTGGAGCACATCGGTAGGTGGTTTGTCTGATAAACAGGTTTTAGTTCATAATAAATGTGCAGTGTGTAGAGTTTGAATGGCATTTAGTAGTGAGGTTGCAGGTTGCTATCACCTGAATACCCAACTCCTACCCCTCCCATCCAACGGCGTAGGAGAAGCTACAGGGCATGTCAGTACGGCCAAAGTGGTATCACCGTGGACGACGGTGACGGGTATCCAATTCTTTTGTGAATAGGGTCTTGAATATCAACTGTGACATGTGCATTTTCTAAAGAAAATGAGTTTGGCTGTGTAAGCCAACTTGTCAGTTGCGCAATTTTCCTGACCACGCTGATGCTAGCAAGGCTAATGAGTGATCATGGAAAGTTTCAAGTCCCTGGGGTACTCTGAAGCAAACTTGTGATTGATGGAGTAATGATGCTGGTAGTTTTTCTTTGACTACGAGTTATGGCGCCCCCTGTCACCAAAGAGGGGCTGCCTTTTGGAGACCTGCTCGCAAGCAGTTTCTATATCTGGACCAACTTTGACAACTCTGTTGGGTTGTTCGAAGTCAGCGTTTTTTCCCCATTGACTTATTTTCTAAGAAATTTGACGCCACTCAATTCTTGACGCTACACTTTTTTTTAAAGAGCCTGTTCAATGTTTCAGCTGGAATTACAACAAGATATGCGTCATTAAATTAGTCGCTGTCTTTTCTAAAATGGGATCTTATTTCAGTTGTGGTGTTAAAATGGCAAAGACGTTGTAGACGATCATTTAAGACCATGTTGGAAAAAATGGTTTAACTTTCGGAAATGGGTTCACTGGTTTGTTTGTTTCCTCCGACACAATTTACATCCACCCAAATTCTCATGTGTCTCGCATGTTACTTTACTTTAACCGACATCCTGATAAACGGGATGAAGCGGCCCTGGGAACCCCTGGCTTCTCCTTTCACCAGTATCGGATGGAACCAGGGCTTTTTGTGCTTCCTCCACTGCTGGTACTGCTGCGTTGGTCTTGCTTTAGCATGGGCATGACGCCCTACGGACGTGACCTCTCCCAACCGCGGGACCTTATAGATGTGGAGCGCTCCACACATCGCTGTGCTTCAGCCGCATGGCTGAAGCACAGCGATGTGTGGAACGCTCCACGCATCGCCGTGCTCCAGCCGGCCGGCTCAGCGGTGTGACTGACAGTCCAAGCGCCGCGCTGACCCCGCTGTCGCCCCGCTCTTCTCCCTCAGAGGGCGTGATGGAGCGGGACCGCTACATGAGCCCCATCGAGGCGCAGGACTTCGGCATCATCGACCGGGTCCTGGTGCACCCGCCCCAGGCCGGCCAGGACGAGCCCGAGCTGGTGAAGAAGGAGGCGGCGGCGGCCGCGGCGGCGGCGGCAGCGCCCCCCCCAGGCACGGCGGACACACCACAGCCCTCCGTCACAGAGGAGAGCCCTCCAGGGACCAACCTGCCGTCGTCCTTCCGACCCGAGCCCTGAGTCGGCCTCCAGCCCACCAGAGTTTATTCTTTATGTTGTGAGAGGAAGCAGCGAGGCTGTGGACTCTGACTCTCCCGAGCCGGGACTCCAAATGGTCCTAAGATGGCTTTTAATCATCATCCTGGCAATTTACCACAGGAACGAAACCAGTAGCTGTTGGCGTTACCGGTTTTTTATTAGGTCCAGTGAATTGTAGTGTGTTGGTTTCTCTTTAAATGCCCCCCCCCCCCTTTGTACTAGCAGTGGAATAAACAGGATGTTGTAATTTACTTGAGGTTGTCCGTGGATTGACCAAGGCTCAGACTACGTTCTTGTGTGTGGAAGGGGGGGGATTCTTATTTTATTTCATCACCTCACTGCTGGGAAACCAGGAGATGCTTTTTATATAATTCCATGTGTGCTAAAATACCTCATGGTCACTGGACTCAATCCATATGCATAACACATAATGGATGTATTTATACAAGCATAAACATATATACACGTTGAACAAAGTTGAATGCCATACCGCAACACATTGAGAACAGAGTTGAGTTATAATTTTCTACATTTGCTCTAAACAAACTGCTTTGGTTCATCTATTGAGGTTAGCAGTGTTATATTTGGTGTGTTGCCATATTCCTCAATGCATTACAGTAACAGTATGGATTTTTAACCTTAAAAGCAGAAACACAAATATTATCTACTGCAAGCCAGCACCGCCCAGCGAGGGTTATAGTGCCCCCTCCTGTCATTTTATTCACAAATATAAAAAGCAATACACATCTACAGAACCATCCAAATGACTTGTTTATTTTTCTATGCTACAAAGCGGATACAGTTTTGACAACATTAATTGGAACCATCTGAAATAGTAACATTAAGAGACAGAAGTGTGTTTGTATCTCACAAGAAAGGAAAATGACAGATTAATACAAAAATGTTAAGACAATTCGTCACTTGATTCACAATTCTTCTTGTGATTTACCACAATTACAAAAAATCTCCACCATCATCACTCAACCACCATAGCGAGTCAATTGGTGGACTAAGCCTACTTTATCTATCAATGCGCCATCGAAACTAAGATATAAACATTGACTGAGGCATTCAGAACAATGCTGAAACATTGCGATACATCACACACATGCTGGACTATCTTAACAAGACAACCATGCAGACCTTTCCTGGGACAATTCCATCCATTTTAAGTCGCTATCCTTTTTTTTGTATGGATCCGACTAGTATCTCTAGTTTTAGTGAATGCCTGACTATCTGGCCATCAGAAATATATATTATAAAAGCTTCATCTATATATGTTGTCTGCCATATGTTGGAATAAACATTTTATTTATATCTTTATGAACTGTAACACAACGTGATTCATGATGGGTAATGCACACATTGATATTACACAAAAAATAAAATTCAAAAGAAAAGTATAAAGAGCTGTGCAAAATATAATTTCTGCAATAATCTTAATTTCTGCCCCACCATTTATATTACACACCTTTTCATGGGTTTTTCATTCTTGCTTTGACTTAAAATGTCCATATAGTTAGGGTAGCAACATTTACTTTCACTTTTGAAGTAAATATACAAAAGAAAAACGGTCACCTGTCCGATAGTTATCCAAAGGCTAGTATTCTGGTTAGGTTGTGGATTTAAAAAAGAATGAAAGGCACATGTAAAGGCTAATATTAACTTGGCTTAGCATTAGAACAATAATGTGGCATGAGATAGATATCATAATGCAACATGTCTTTAGTCTAATTAGTATTCCTAAACATATTACGCAAGTTATGTTAAATTAAATGAAAAACAAAGTTCCTTATAAGTGCAGAGCAGCCATTAACCAACACCTGGGTGTTCATTACATAATGAATTGACATGCAGGCGTTCAATTATCCATGATAAACATTTCGCTGGTTCTATACAAAATTCACAGTTCTCAAACAAAACAACGCCATAGAACGAAGCCTAACAAGCATTTAGGATCTGGATGGAAATCGCGGGCTACTTCAACATTTTGAAAATGAGATTGAGGTTAAAAATACTTGTGTGTTTGAAAATACGAGGCAAAAATAGAGGAGTAATATACTTTAAATCAGAATCCCTTCCAACCCCTTTCAGTCTGTAGAACCAGCACAAGGAAAACACTGTCCAGGGAACATTGGTATGACGTTGAACCACACACTAAAACTAAACACCAAAGGCGTTTACTTCAAGCCTTCAACTCATCACCATCTATCAGTGACTGGCAGAATGAAATACAATTGTGCAACACATTGCCACCAAACGGTTTGATCTTCTACCCACTGAGAGGTTGTGGTTTTGTCTTCAGTCTGTCCATGACCCTGGCGGTGATCTTAGTAGGTCTGTAGTGGTTGAATAGTGTACCGGGTACAGGGGACTGACCACGATGGCGATGAGGATGTACATTTGAGTCACTTCATCACAATGGACACAATGTTCCAAAATACAAAACCAAGAAAACAAACCATTTTGTGACGAGGTACACCAGTCTGCAGTGACAACATGGTTGGTTTATGTTCGACTGTTGATGTTCCACTTCACACTTTAATGGGAAGTTTGACAGCTTGTGGGACAGCACTTTGTGTACTTGTAGATTCTAATTAAGACGTGTGTGTGTGCGTGTGCGTGTATGCGTGTGTTTGTGTACATGTGTGTGCGTGAGTGAAAACACTTATATGGATTTGCTCTTTGGGACAATGGGTGTCTTTGTGCTTTCCCTCCCTCCCTCCCTCCCCTCCACCTTGGTCCTGCAGGCTGGTCAATACTACACTATGACACGTCGTTGCTCGCCTACTTGTGTGCGGCCAGCAAGTCACTGAAGACGTTGAGGAACATGTGCACGTGGTGCTCCTTGAAGATCAGTGCCGGTCGGAAGCGGATGGAAAGGTCCCCACAGCCGCCAAGGATCACGCCTGGGGGTTTTGGGATTAGAACAGGAAAACATTCGTCGATTTTAACCTATTCAATAACTTTTGCAACTTCAGGAGTTTTCTCGGCATGGAAATCCTAATGCAATTATGAAAACAAAAACGATATTTATTTTCATGGGATTATGCACTAACCCTCGCTAGACACCACTCAATTCTACACAATGCACCTTAAAAATCAGTTAAATAATAATGAGTCTGAATGTGTTAAAAACATTT